>NC_020404.1:1177874-1187124 GCF_000321355.1 Plasmodium cynomolgi strain B
TTTTTTCTGTTGTGCAAATGGATTTCTATAAAGTTAAATTTTCAGTTTTTTTTTTTTTTTTCTGTTTATCCATTTTGGTTGCTTTCTTTTCTTCCTTGGTTCAGCTCTCTGACCCACTTCCCCTCCTCCAAGTGAAAGGATAGCAAAAAAGCGTTAGCAACGCTTCGACAAAACGGAAAAGCACAACGTGGCAATTTCGCCATTTGTTGTCAACTTTTCTCCGTTCTCTAATTTAAGTGATTTTCCGTCCTTTAAATGACTGACGAACGGGGATAGGTAATTACCGATCGTAAGAGGCAGGAACACAGAAAAAGAAGCAGCCATCACATGTAGTAACACGTGCAAGTGAATGCCAAAAAAAAAAAAAAAACATCAGAAGAGTGTGGGAGGATAGTGTACCCAAGTGAATAGAAGAAAAAGGAGAAAGGAGAAAGACCATGTTTGTATAAACCCCGCCATATTGCACATACGAATAAGCATCTTGGCACGAAAACGCAAACCACCGGAGAGACGCAGAAATTTGCGTTCGAAGGATAACAATCGTGGAGGTACCCTAACCTAACATCTGCTTGATGCATTCTCCCCCTTCCAAGGGACTCATAGATCGGATAATTACTCCCTTTACAACAAAATACCTACTCCCCTTTGTTGAAGCAAGATGAATAACAAATTAAAAATTTTGACCCTTCTCTGTGTCGCCACCACCGGCACGTACTACATATGTGTGCACAAGAAGAAAGAAATTAAACAGCTACTCAATTCCATGTTTGTAAAAAGCAAAAAGAAGAAGCACAGACGGAGGGACAGTGTGCGGAGGAAGAATCGCAGTGCACGTAAGGCGAAGTCCTTGGCTAGCTTAGCACCGATGGGAAGTGAATCCGGAGAAGAAGAAATTGTTCATGTGAATGAAGACACCTCTGTTATCAGCTCAGAAAATGATTCATATTTTCTTGACGCGAGGGAAGAGACCCCACGGGGGGGGAATGGCCTGGCAGGCGGCCACACCAATGGGGGGAGCACGAGGAGGGGAGAAGCTTCCTCCGAAAAAGGAGAAGGAGAAGAAGGAGAAGAAAGCACCCTGACGGATGTCGAAGATATTAACAACCTGAATGACAGAGCAAGTTACAACGTTGTGCAGATAAAGGCAAAGCATAGAAGCAGGGGGAAATACCTGAATGGGCTCCGGAATGGAACCCCCCAAAAAGGGGTCCCTCCAAAGGGGGTCCCTCAAAAGGGAGTGCCTTCAAAGGGAGTGCCTTCAAAGGGGACCCCTCAAAAGGGACTTCCCCACGAAGAGGAAGATTTCCAATGTGCGGATAACTTAAAAGAATGCGGAGTCATCCTCCCGGAGAAATACAAAATATATTTCAAGTCCTTCGGATGCGCACACAACAGCTCGGACTCTGAATTTATGATGGGACTGCTGGGGAACTATGGATTTCAGTTTGTTAAAAGTGTGGAAGAGTGTGATATTTGCATAATTAATAGCTGCACGGTGAAAAATCCAAGTGAGGAAAGTATGAAGACCATTATCAATTATGTGCATAAGTTGAATAAGGCTAACAGGAGGAGGGCGACTGGTCAAATGGGTAAAAAAGGGAAAAGGGGAAAAAATGGAGAACTTGGGAAAAAGGGACCAACAGATGAGGGTGAACAGGACCCACATGCGGATTATCTCACCACGTCATCTTCTGGAATCTCGGATTTTGAGCAGGACAAGGGGTGCGGGAAGGGAGAAGCCAGCTGCTGCGCGGAAGAAGCGTGTGCATGTGCGCCAGCCAAGGGAGATTCGGGTTTGGTCAAAAGAGAAGCAGTGAAGAAAACGGAAAAGGAAGCGGTGAAGGGAGCGGCCGCGACAGCCCCCCGCGGAGATATCAAAATTATCGTCTGCGGATGTGTGCCGCAAGCGGAGAAGGACATGGAGATATTCGAAAACGTGTCGCTCGTGGGGGTAAGCAATATTGACAAAATCGTGGACGTCGTGGAGAATGTGATTAACGGGTACAATGTGCGCTACCTGAAGCAGGGGAAAAAAATGACCTCACTAAATCTCCCGAAAATAAGAAAAAACAAGTACATAGAAATCATCAATATTAACAACGGGTGCTTGGGAAACTGCACCTACTGCAAGACCAAATTTGCCAGAGGGGACTTAGCTAGCTATAACATACCCGATATTATTAACAGAATAAAGCATGTGTGCAGTGAGGAAAATATAAAAGAAATTTGGTTGACGTCGGAAGACACAGGGGCATATGGAATAGATTTAAATACCAATATCGTCAAACTACTTAAAGAAATTCTGGACACCATTTCCAACAGCGACGTTATGATCCGCCTAGGCATGACGAACCCACCGTACATTCTGAAACACGTCAAAGATATATGCAATTTGTTAAAGCATAAAAATATGTACGAGTTTATTCACATCCCTGTTCAGAGCGGCAGTAACAGAGTGTTAAAAAATATGAACAGGGAATATCAAATTGAAGATTTTATATACTTAGTGGAAAATTTAAGGAAGGATGTTCCAAATATAACCATTGCAACGGATATTATATGCGGATTTCCATACGAAATGGAGAATGATCACGTGGAAACTGTCGACTTGGTAAAAAAATATCAATTTCCGATACTTAACATTTCCCAGTTTTATCCCAGAAGGGGCACTGTAGCTTATGGCATGAAAAAAATTAACACAAAAATTGTGAAAAAAAGATCGAGAGAAGTAACGGATGCGTTTCTTTCCTATACGAACAATTACAAATTTTTGGAAGGAACTACGCAGAGGGTTCTATTCACGGAAGTGTCCACAAAAAGTGATGACCTTATTGGGCACACGAAACAGTATGTTAAGGTGTTGCTGCAAAACAGGAACAATGAAAACGCCCATTTGTTGAGCCATTTCGCCAACTGCAAAATTGTTTCAGCTCATAAATGGCACGTAGTTGCGGAACTGGCGTGAAGAACGAAAGAGGTGACATGGCCCTCTTGTTCAGGAGGTCCATCTGAATATCCCCCTTCATCCGAGTAGCGGCACGTTTGTCCCACGAGTGTCATTCGTTGCAACTATGCAGCTGCTACCCTTGTGACTATTTCGTTATGACTTGTACAGGCATTTTTTTGTCCCCCCTCTGTCGTATCCACAGCGACAATCACCGTTGTTAATTTTTTTTTTTTTTTTTGCACACATTTTGGCTAGCTTACCCGCTTTTTACCTTACCTGTTAATAAAAAAAAAACGACAGCTAGTTTCATTTGCCCAGTTTGCTATCCCATCCTTTTTTCGTTACGTGAGGATATGGCAGTGGATGTTTTTTTATCCCATTTTTTGAATACTCCCCAGTAGAGCAGCCTTTGTAAACTTACTTCCCATTTGATACGTGTTAAAAGGAAAAAAAAAAATTAAAAGGCTGCTATGCGACCTCTATTTCGATGGTATGATCGGGAGAATAAGTAAAAGAACGAAATGGGAGGTGGGCTTAATCGCTTTATCCCCCTTGCGGTTTTCCATTTTGTGGGTCTCCCCTGCGTGCTCCCACTGGGGTGCCACAAAACAAATTGGAAGATGCTTGCACATTGATGGAAGGGGGATGCACATCCGAATGATGTGTGTGGTGTACGTTATGCTGTACCTGTGTGCGTATCCACCTGTGGAGTGCCAAACAATCAGTCTGTCCTAAAACGAGTAACCCCTGTGAATACAAATGTGTGTGTGTGCCCCTGTTGAGTGCACCTCTCCCCACGCTATATACATTATTTTTATTTATTTTTTTTTCGCACGAGGAGCATACATGCGGGAAGGAGGTTGTCCTTGAAAAGGCTTTTCTTTCCGCCCACATGCATTAAACAGACATGTTTCGTTTTTGAGAAAAGCGGCCAAGTGAGAGGTTATTTTGCTTTGTTCTATTTTTTCAACTGTCAAATTGGCATTCTGCAAAATGAGTACCATTCGATATGTTATCCTTTTTTTTTTCCTCACCAACATGTATAAAAATTATACACTTAGTAACTTTGCTGCGTACAAGTTGGACCTCGTGTGAGCGTCCCGTGGAAATGGAAATGCGGAATGATGCAACATATGCATGGGGCACACACGAACTCGCGAAATTGAATATGTGTAGGTCTCATTGCTGAAAAGAAGTCCCCTTTTTTTTTTTTTTTTTTAACATTTTTATTAAGCATATTGCGCGTATCATATGAACGCTACACTCTTGGGTGTTGTGCAGTTTGTTTTTTATTTGTTTGGAAGTTCGTCCTACAGAGTGCACACTTTTTTTGTGAAATTATTTTGAGGGGATAAATACAGGGCATGTGGTCGGTCTTATGTAGGTAAGTGCAGATTGATACATAAGGATGTGCAAAAAAAAAAAAAATCCCCAAATTTTGTTCTTTCACTACACTTTTCTGCAATACGAGTAGGTTAATAACATTGGCAACCTGTCCCACTTTCGTTTTCACTTTTGTGTGTCTTAAAGAGCAATTTTGAAAAAAAAGGCGGCAATGAGGAAGAGGGGCAAGAATGCCAAAAAGGGGGGCCCCAAAATTGCTTCGCCTGGCACTTCGAACGCCGCAACCCCCGCTAACGCCGCAACCCCTGCGAACGCCGCAACCCCCGTTAACGCCGCCAACCCACATGCCAACATTCCCGGAGTCAACTTCAGCCGCATAAAGAGCTCCTACTTGGAAGGGACGCTAAAGCTGACAAACGCAGAAAGCGTGAAACAAAAGTTAAAGAGAAAAAATGATGAACTGAAGGGAATGGTCAGAGGGGGAGACATCCCCGTGGTGCCCTGTGTGGGCAGCGTACTATCAGTACAAAGCATCCCAAGTGACCATGAACGAGGGGGAGAAGACACTAAGGAGTTGAAACATTTTGAGGAATTCGAAATTGTTCTAAGGGGAGGAGTGATAGACGAGGAGGAGGTGGGTAGCAGAGAAGCTGAAGGACAAAAATCCTCCTGCGTGGTGGAGAACGCCGTACCATCGGATGAGCAACTGTTTGTATGCGATAAGGCGCCGAGTGGGCGAGACAACGGAGAGGGAGAACAAATAGAGGGAGGCGAAGAGGGGGAAGAAATAGATGGCGGCGAAGAGGGCGAACAGATAGGTGGCGGCGAAGAGGGCGAGCAAATAGATGGCGGCGAAGAGGGCGAACAGATAGGTGGCAGCCAAAAAGGCAACGTGTCCCACTTTTTTAACAAAACGAAGGAGGCGTACAAATCGTTGAACCTCGACAAGTTGTTTCAGGTTAACAGTTTTAATAACTCCCTGTGGGATGAAGGTATGGAGAGGAGGAAGCCAAACGGGGTGAGCGAAAATGCACACAGAAGAAAGGAGGACAAGCTTAGCTTAGTGAAGACTATCGAAAGGAAGTTGAAGGGCCAAAATTCCTTCGTCATGGAGAATATATATAACGCGTTTAGAGGCACCATAAACGATTTTATAGACGTGTATCTTCAGGGGGAAGACGAAGAGATGGGCGAGGGAAGAAGCAAAGGGACTGTGATGAGGAAGGATACCACGATTCGGAGTGTCGACCCTTTTCGACATGGAGAAAGAGTTAACCTAAGCGATGAACATGGTTTGAAAAAAATGTATCAGATGGACAGTGATATCTTCCTTTCTGGGGGAGAAAAAGAAAAAATTCGAATTGGGCAAAGTGGGTATGCGATGAAAAGGGAGGATGACACAAATGTAAAAAACTATTTGAGCCAGTTTGGGGGCAGAAAATTGGGTGGGATCAGCCACATGGGTGGGATCAGCCACATGGGGGGAAACACCAACTTGGGGGGGAATAGCAACTCGTGGGGGAGCACCAACTTGGGGAGAAGCACCAACTTGGGGAGAAGCACCAACTTGGGGAGAAGCACCAACTCGGGGGGAAACACCAACTTGGGGGGAAGCACCAACTTGGGGAGAAGCACCAACTTGGGGGGAAACACCAACTCGCATGACCAAACCAAGCGTTGCAAAATCAAAATGGGTGGGGCCAACCTACTGGAGGGAAGCAATGTGATGGCGGGTGCTATGGCCTATCTCATGGGGGACACTCCCAGATTGACGAAGGGAAGCTCATCCAAACAGAAGAGTCATGTTGTACACACGGATATGGACAAACATAAACAGGTGGAAGAAGCATACAGTGCTTACTACCCTGAGGCGGAGACATTTGAATATTCAAGCATCATTTCTGATTATTTGTATAACCGGAAAGGGTGGTCGGAGAGAAGAAAGGATGATGATGGTCGTATCCCTTCCACTGATAATAATTGCGCGAATAGGGATGGTATGAAGTATGAGGTGCATCCCTCGATGAGTGACCAAATGAGCAACGTGTTAGATACGCAAGTGAATGACAGAAGCATATTCGACATTGCCCCCATGACACACAAATACAAATACGCATCGAACATAATACTTACGATTAACAAAATAAAGAATGTCGAACGTGTAGTCGAAATTAATTTAAGCATTACAGATGTGCAATTGAAAGTCCCAGGAATGCGTATCGAAAATGTGATATTGCCATATAAATATGCTAGCGATTTGTTAACAATAAAAATAAAAACGTTGAGTGAGGGAAATGGGGGGGAATACCAAAGAGTGATACATAAGGGGGAGGGATTAGATGGTCATCAATCTGGGGAAAACAAAACAAAAAGAGATGAGACAAATGAAAAAAATGTTACAATAAAATGCTACTTTGTTTTCATCCCATTGAACCATATTAAGGAAGGAATTGTAAATAAAAGACTTATCTTAATCAGCTCAAAAAGGAAAGAAGAGTATGAGAAGGAAGGGTTACTCTCGGATACTCTTTACCTGATAGAATCTCAGAAGCTAAATTGTGAAAAGGAAAAACATATGTACATTTCTGTAAAGGTTTGTAAAAATGGAGTTCATTTTTTCCCTTGTTTGAATCCCCATCGAGAGGACAACCTGGACAGAAATTACACAACAAGTGAAAAAAAATTCACCAGGAATGCATTCGAACCTGTGTATGTATGTCTATACAATGATGAAGTCGATAGAGCGATTGGGAGTATACTGAATGGAAGGGGACTAACCAACAAGGTAAGAATAAACAAGTTAGTTGCAAAAGGACATTATATGATTAACAATTTTGCCTTCGAATTTTATTTTAACAGTTCCAATGTGCTCCTTTGTAGTCATGGAGACATCACAGAGGAGGCTGAAAAGATGCTTAGTCATTTTGGAAAAGAATTCATTCGTGTTGAGAGTTATATGGATCTGTTTCCAATACATATATTTCCACCGTTGGATGATGTGCTATATTTGGACTTTATTGAAAGGAATGAATTTTTACAATTAAAATTTATTCTTCATTTTTTAGCAATCACTGAGGTTATATGTATCCATTTGTGTTCCCTCTTTGGTTTCCATGTGGATGTCCATCCTCTCTTTCGGGATCACTTGAATGCAGTTAAAATGGATGATGGGAGGGAGGAGGGGAACCGCTTCACTTTCCTATACACTTCTTACGAGGAGGATACGGAATCGAATGGCTACTTTCTAAATTACACCAAGCCGTTCGTTTTCCGTTTCCAGGGTGATGACAACACTTGGGACAACAACTGCAACCAGGAGGAGGAAAAAAAAACAACCACTCAGTGGAACGAAAACGACCTCTTCATCATAGACTACGCACGTAAGCAGGCCATATTTCTACACAACGCTATAAAGAACCATGGAGACATTTTGAGTATACCAAACTGTTATGACAGGAAGAAGCGTCTTTTTTTTACTACAGATAGCAGGAAGAAGAAGCAATTTCAAAATTATTACATGTCCATTTTGAGAAGGTACAACTTGCTACTTAACAGGGAAAACCATAGGGGGAAATCGGCCCAAGTGAGGATCCAACCAGGAGGTGAGGAGAAAAATTCGCAGTGGGATAGCCGGACAGAGTTCGTTTGGAATGGGCACAGCTCAACAGATGGGGGCAGCTGCAGGGGGGACGACTCTGCGCTTAGGATGAGCGGGCCGCTCAAAGGGCGGGGAGGTTCTAACAGCATTGCGCCGGGTAGTGGTAATGCGCCGGGTAGTGGTAATGCACCGGCTAGTGGCAATACACCTTCTAATGGCAATACACCTTCTAATGGCAATACACCTCCTAATGGCAATACACCTCCTAATGGCAATGCACCGGTATGTACCAACGGGGTGGAGGAGGCACAAATTCGAAGCCACTTCGAAGTTACCAACTGGGAAGAGAAAATAAAAGGAGAAAATCTACACAGGGGAAGTGGAGCCTTACGGGGGAAGACTCCCAAAGTTGAAAACGCATATAGAAGAAATATCACCGTAACGGGTCAGGCAAAAATGGCGGAAGAGCGAAGTTTTGCGGGGGGTAACAAAACGATAGGGGAGGAATATAAATTATCTATGAGAGAGGAAACTACTCCTCTTGGGGAAATTACTAACGAGAAGAATTCATTTTACAATCTGAAAGAATACAAAAATTATCATTTCCATGGAAAAAAAGCTGACCAAATAACTCGTATAAATGGTAACTCATTTGAAGACTTGGATCGAGGGAGGGACAGCCATGAAGAGATGAGTACAAATGGATGGCACGTGAATGCGAAGGGGAAAGAATCCCATGTTGGGGAACTGCCTCGTCTGCATGATGATGAGATTGCTTATTATAACATGCATAGAGAGGATATCCCGTTCAGTCTGGAGAGTGTCGAGTGGGACTTTAATGACGACGATGTCAACCCAGGAGAGCATTCTGTGCATGGAGGCTGTTCAAATGGATGCGGCAGCAGGGGGGGTGCCGGGGTGGAGGGGCAGACGGTCTCCATTGCGGAGGTTAGGTGCGGCAGTGGCTACAACGAAGGGCACAGCGAAAGGCACAGCGAAAGGCACAGCGAAAGGCACGGCGAAGGGCACAGCGAACGACACAGCGAACGACACAGCGAACGGCACAGCGAAAGCTACGCCGATCGGTTGGCCCTGGGACGAGATGCGCGCCTGCCCGGGGCGGCGGACCAGGACTGGGTCGCTTCAAAGCTCTCCACATCCAAAGTGTGCACCGATCACCCGGACCAAGCAGCCAAGAATTGCAAGCTGGTTAGGCGAAGTGATAATGAGGCGTAGACACGAGGGGGAGTACCTCGGGCATCACGATTACGTTCTTGTTTGAGCGGGAAAGGGGGATGAGGTAGTTCCCCGGGCTTACACCATTTGGGGCGAAATCAGCCGAATGGCTATTTGGACAGAAC
>NC_020404.1:1187484-1206206 GCF_000321355.1 Plasmodium cynomolgi strain B
ATAATTTTATTCTTCTCATTGTGATGTGCCCACCTGGCTAGGCGCCAAGATGTGCAGTAGGAACGCAGCAAATCTGCCTTGTCCTACCCACGCACACATTAGCACAGTGATCTGATGGGGCTACACCTCCTCCTGCTTGTCCAAATACAAGTACGTGTATATATAGAGATAAAAAAAAATCATATGGATTAAAATGAGGCATATTAACAACTTAATTAAACTCTTTTTATGTTTCTTCGATATGGATCGTCTCCACTCATTTGTTCTTTCCCAGGTGAGACATAGTCCTCGCCATATGGTGGACCCCGCTCCTTCATTCCCATGGTGCGTACGTTCGCCTGCTCCGTTGTTCCTTGGGGGGGAGGGTAGCAGGGGGTAGCAGGGGGGGTGGAATATGAAGCGTGCGCGCAATGTGAAGTGAACATCGAGGTGTGCTCCGACGTGTGCTCCGATGTGTTTCCCGACGTGTTTCCCGACGTGTGCTCCAACATGTGAACCTCCATTTGCATATAGCACTTTTCCCGCTCCCCTTACCTCTGGGCCAGGTGCACATAAAGGGTGAAGTCCCGGTTGATGCGGAAGAACGGCTTGGAGAAAAAGAGGAAATGCACAGGATCCTCGGAGTCGAAGTAAATCTGATGATTCTCGCACTCGACATTGATGAAGCAGTTTTCTCTCAAATTGGTGGCTGAGAAAAAGAAAAAAAAAAAAAGGGGGGGTAGAAGGTGTTGAGGGAAAAAAAATATACACGTCCATTTGTCGGTGGTGAGATTAACAAGCTGATGCGTAGTTGTTCGACCCTCTGCACATTTAATTATTTCTTGGAGACATCCAACGTGGTGCTCTATGCCCTCATCCATGTTGCCTTAATTTTTTCATTTTGAAAAGTGGACCGGTTTGTAATCACCCTGTGCATTTTTCCACCTTACTGTTAAGCAGGTTGTATCCTGTCTTCAGCTTTTTCTTGGAACTACAGCCGTACTCGCAGAAATGAAATTCCTCTGTGCAGTAGTATCGCCAGGAACACGACAGGTTGTTCAGGTCACTGGAGTCATCATTTTTTTTGTCAAAGAAATCTACATATATCATTTGGTAACATGTGCACCTCACAAACAGGTGGAGAAGGATGATTAGGGTTCCCAGCCATACATGGTTCATGTTTTGGGGGACAAAAAAAAGGAAAGCAGATTGGAAGTAGGCCCACATGTACAAGACACACGTCAGAGGGAGCGGCTCGAATTATTTGCTACTCTTTCCCTCAGGGTCACCATGAAGTGAGTCACATTTCGGCTACTGCGCAGCGTAGACAGGGCCCAATTTCGGCTCAATTTCGGCGCAATTTCGTCGCAATTTGTGTAAACGTTGCGCCAATTTTGTGTAAACTTTTTTTATGTATCAAGAGAGGACAGTAAAAAAAGGAGAGACGTAAGCATTGGGGACAAAAAAAAAAGGACTTTGCGTTTTCTGTTGAAGAGGTTTATACCATTCTATACGTTTTTTTTCTTTTTTTTCTTTTTTCTAACAGGATAGGGGACCTTTTTTTGTGCTAATTTATTTATTTATTTATTTTTTTTTTCACTAGTGGGGAGTAGCCAAATGGACATTTGCCGGCCAGTATGCGGCTTTTCCGCACCGTTTTTCTGCAGCGTTTTTTTTTGGCGTTAATGCACCGCTCTTCAGAGGGGAGATACAGGGGTGGCTCCGCAGCGTTACCAAGCTTGGCGCCTACTGCGCGCGTGCTGGGTTTTGTGCCAACCGGATTATGCTGCCCATGGCGCGGCACGTACCGCTGAGTGTATGTTTATATGCGCGTACCTCTGCACGTAGGCATATGCTTGTACCACTGCGCGTAGGTATATGCTTGTACCACTGCGCGTAGGTATATGCTTGTACCTCTGCGTTTATGTATTCGTGTACCTCTGCACGCATGTATGCGTGTACATGCCATGCGCGCTTTCCCCCTTGCGTTCGCTGCAGCTGAGTTAAACGAGTTAATTTTGCGTGTTCGATGTGAGCGCAGGGATATCTTCCATTTCGAGCATTTTTTCCCACGCGGGTTGGCCTCCACTGGGTTGAGTTCCTCCACGTGGGTTGACTTCCTCCGTTTGGGTTGATTGCTGCACCAATTGCTTCCCCTCCCAAGAAGCTCCATTGGGATGCAACTTTTTCGCAACGGGAGAGGCACCAAAGAGGACTGCCGGAACGCCACGCTAGTGCGTAAGGCTTAAAAAGGAAACGTGTACCTGCGCGGGTGTGAATTGTATGCTAACTACTTTGTCGTGGCTGTCAGGCGAGGGGCACAGCTGGCCAGTAAGGAACGCTCCATCACGATTAATTTGCCGTCATCACGATTTCTTTGCCGGTCATCACGATTTCTTTGCCGTCATCACGATTAATTTGCCGTCATCACGATTTCTTTGCCGTCATCACGATTTCTTTGCCGCCCATAACCATTTCTTTGCTGGTCAGTTTTTAGCTTGCCCAGCCCAGCGTCGCGTTCAAAATGGCGGATGGCAACACAGCGGATAGCTGCGGGGGTGCGGTGAACGGAGAAGAAGGGGAGCTTGGGAAGAGCCCACCCAATGCGAAGCAACCGAAGAATGGAACAGCTGTGGAAAAGTCGGACATGGGATGCAAAGCCTCATTTGATATATTTTCGTACCTACATAAGGTGTATGCAAAGTATGGACTATACGAAGAAGACATGGATAGGTTCCTCCTTTACGTGAAGAGAAGGAGAGCCAAATTAAAAGGGAAGGTATTATATAAAATGAAAAGAGTGGGAAATAAATATATAACGAGATTGTACGAAACGGATAATGTGGATGAAAAATTTCTTGAGTTGTTGGTACTTGATGTAGAGGCATGTCGATGTAGGTACATAAAAATAAAAACGGATGTGAATAATTTAAAAATACCTTACAGATCGACTTATTGTTATTTGAGGAGATTGAAGAGAGCTATGGATAAAGTGATATTTATGAACCACTCCGTTGGATCCACTGTGGATAAGAACACCGAGTTGCAGATTAAGTGCTACAGTGCGTATGTACAAGCAGCGTACCTGTTGGAAGGGAAGAAATTTGAGGAGGGCGTATCAAAGGTAGGGGAGTTCACCAAGCTGGTGAAGCTGGTCAAAAGGGCCATGCTGAATGAGATCGTGGAGGGGGAGCGCTCAATTGGGGAGGGAAAAAAAGATGACGGAGAAGACGGCGGTGGTGTTGGTGGCAGTGACGATGGCAGTGGCGGTGGCAGCGGTGGCGGTGGCCGTGGCCGCGGAGGAGAAGCGGAGGGAGGGGGGTCACCCGAAGAACGCAGACCCAGCCGAGCCAGCCAACACACCCAAAACGACCTCACGGAAAACACCCTCATGAACAGCAAAGGCAACCTACTCATAGAAGCGGAAAGACGAATCGACGAGACGTTCGATTACTTCCTCTCCGTCATTCACTCATTTGAACGCATTTGCTTATACAATTTGAAGAAAAATAAATTAAGCAACTTTGATGAAAAGTTACAGGATGAAGAATTACAACTAGGAGAGAAGAAAAAAAAATCATCCATCACAGAAATGACAGACATGAGTAAGGACAAATCGACGTATAGAAAACTTGAAATTTTTATGAGTGAAAATACAGTACAGATAAAAATTGAACATAGTACTTATGAACTGAAGGGGAGTGGAGACTCCAATCAGGGAGACTACTCCAGTTTGCTTAAAATAAAGAATGCGTTGGATAATGTGAAGAATGTAATCCCGATGGAAGAAATAAAAAATCTGTCAGAAGATACCAATTTGAGAGAAGTCATGTCGTGTGTGAATAAAAAAGATTTTCCACTTTTTCAATTTTTAAATTCATATGAAGCCAATTTTATTGTGCATAATTATGGACAGGCATTTGCAAAATATTATGAATGCTTAACAATAATTCACGAACAGTTAATCAAATCAACGGGGGGGAATAAAAAGGCATCATCTGTGAGTGGTACTCAACAGAGTGGGGGAAGCCATCTAAATGAAGATGAAAAAATGATGGAGAAGATTTGGAACCACATAGAACAGTACCTCTCTTGTGAAAAGTTATGTGCAGATACGGAACGCACTCTCCTTGTACTGATGAAATTTTTATTTTCCATATACTCAGCTAGCCATTTGAAAAACTTTTCCCTTGGAAATAAAAAAAATTTTGGAGATATTATCGAAGAAATGCCCCTTGTTCACACAGGAATTCGATACGCTGATATCTTAAAGCAGAATATCGATGAATTGAACAAATTAAAACATAATGACGAAATTTTTATTAACATTTTACAAATAATTAAAAATGTCAAATCTTTTTGTCTCGCTTGTCATTACGCATTGGCTGGGAAAAATGCAGAGGCACATGTACTCTTCGATTTAGTTAAAACGAGAAATTATGTATACACAAAACTGCAACAAATTCAAATGGTCCAAAATGAAGCTTTATTACGAATTACAATTCTCTTTAACCGACTACAGGACCTCATTTCGTTGGTCAATGAGAAATATTACTTCCGCCATTTATCCATTTACGCTTTGCAGGTGAAAACCAAATGCGTACCATCTAATCAGAAATTATTTTCTGTGGATAATTCCTTTTTTGAACAGAAAATGATTCAAATGTGCATGGATCCCCTGCGTATTGACATGATGCAGTTGTGTCGCGACTCCGTTTTGCTCAATCCGGATGCACACAAGGAGGAGGAAAAGTCCTCCGGGATTAGGGGCCTGCTTCGCTCCTTCTGGAAATAGTAGCAAGGGGTTCACGGTGAAAAAGATGTCCATATTACGTGCGAATACGATGTTGTGTCTTTTCCACGTATGGGCATACGCTTCTTTCTTCACAGTGTATACCTCTGCTGTGTATTAATTTTTCCCGTTTTTTTCTACTCCTTCCTTTCGAACGAAACGGCCATTTCCAGGGAGCACGCCTCTCTCCCGCGTAGACATCACCGCATCGAGGATGCAAAAAAAAAAAAAAAAAAAAAACTTTATCTGCAAAAAGTACCCAGTTGTATCATCGACCGTAGGGGACACCCGTGCCACCTTCTTAATCGGTTCGCGCGAAAAATTTCCCCGTACGGACTACCTAATATTTACACCTTTTTTACGGGTCAGTTGGAATAAATTCAGTTGGTGGGAAGGGGGATTCACAATTTGTTTTTTTTAAAAATGGGGAAAAATTGAAATGAGTTCGTGAAGCTGGTCATGCGTGTAGTCATACGTGTAGTCATACGTGTGGTCGTACGTGTAGTATAGTCATACGCGTGGCCATGCGTCCAGTTTGCACTATACACGTGGGGAATTTAAACAGACAGAACGCAGATGTGCAAGATGCGTGATCCATATATAGTTGCATAGGTAAATTTGTGCAAGTGTTAAAAAGCGGGGACAGGAGGGCTCGTGGGAAAGGGCAAAAATAAAAAATAAAAAAAAAAAAAAAAGTACTTTACGTGGGAAACGGCATGTGGTATGTACACACACAAGCGCATGTACCTACACGCTCGTACACCCAGTTTGGATCTACTTCTCATCCGATAAGCGATTAACAACGGTTAGCGGCTAAACCGCTGACTGCTAAACCGCTGACTGCTTAACCGCTCAACTCCATGATCGACTCCACCAAATCGTTGTTATTCTTCTTCAGCACTTCGATTGCCCTTTCACGCGTGCACTTCGTTTGCGACATAATTAACTCAATGTCGTCCATCGAAACGTCTCCCGCTTTTCCTGCAAGTGTGTGTGGGGGTGCGGCGTGAGCATGGGGTGCAAACGTGCGTGCCCATATCGTACGGCACATCGCACCGTACATCGCATCGTACATCGCATCGCACATCGCACCGTACATCGCAGCAAATGCACAGCGTTCTTTTTTTTGGGGGGGAAGCACAAAAATGTATGTATGCACAAAACTATTTGTACGCACACAGACAAACTGGAGAGTGGGCGAAGAAGTTGCTTACCTTCGTCTAGGTCCTGAACTTTTTCGTTCGCTTTTTCGGGGGCCTCGAAATTTACCTCCTGTTCGTCCATCATGTCACCGTCTTTCGGGAGGCTATCCGGCAGGAGACCTGTTGGGGGAGGAAGAAAAAAAAAGTGTAAAAAAAAATAAAGTGAAATAAAAAAATAAGTAACTAATGAAGAGAGGTAAATATACTGGGTATATCGTCTCGCTACACCTCCTCTGCATGCAGGCTGTGCAATTTGTCCTATTCCCCAGCTGGGGCGACGGACAGCACAGCGGCACCCCATCGTGACGACACTGTTGAGTACACACGTGGTAGGAGCGAACAAGTGGGGAAATAAATACATACACATGTGTGCAAAAATAAAAAAAAAAAAACGCACAAACGCGTATACATATCCATTTGCATATAATATGCTCGCGCATTACTGTTGATCGAGTTGGTGATGTCATCCGTCTTGGCGTCTCCAAAAATGACGTACGATTCGGTACCGTCGACTTTGTACACCTCCACATTGGATACGGCAAAAATCATTTTTTGTGATTTTTTTATAATGACTTTGTGCACATTGGGGACTGCCTTTAAGCCAAGCTTGACGAGCATCTTCCTGGCCCTTCTTTCCCCCTTGCTCATCTTTGTCCTGTTTGGTGGATTTAAAATGTTTTTATTTTCGTCATTTTCTTCACAGGAGGAGCTCGATGAAATTTCATCTTTCGAGTTTACTCTATCGTCATGCATTTTGCTTCGTATAAATTTCCTTCTATATGTGTGTGCCTTGTGATGGCGGCAGTTTGGTGAGTATCTTGGGAGGGGGGTTTGGTATACGACGTCAAACGTGGAGTCAAGCGATTCGTTTTTATATGTAGCTCCTTATTCGCAACTGTTCTTACTATCTACCCAACTATTCGTGACTTGCGGGAACGGTACGAAATGTCAGCCTTATGGTTTAGTAATCCTTTAGCTATTGGGGGGGAGGGGGACAAACATATAAAAAAGGTAAAGTTAAAAAAAGGGGGGTAAACAAAAGGGATGCAAAATGATATACACAAGGGATACAGCAGGTATGCAGAAGGTATACAAATGGTATACTAACGCTATACAAACGCTGCACAAATGCTGTACAAAATAATATACACGACGAATTGGCACATGCAGTGTGATCTCTTTTGCTAAATAAACTTAATTATTTTTGCAAGGTTGTTGTAGGGGAGAGAGAGTTTTACCACATGTAGAAAAGTAAACAAAGAACAAGCGGTGGCGGAGTACTCAAATTCTCAAAAGTAAAAAGGCCGTGGTTCGTTCGAGCCGATCACTGTATTGAATGTACGGATGGATTGACGGAGGGAGAGCTGCGTGGAAAGTAACCTACCTACTACGTACGTATATATGTACACGGATACATGGTACGGCTGTGTTTATTTATATAAGTATACATACATGCTGCTGCGTTTTGATTTCCTTTGGGTTTTTATTCTTAAATTGCTCAAGATGAAAATTTTAAATACTTCCCTGTTGAATTTGTTTTTATTCCGAGCGCGCTGGTTAATATCTGGGGAGGCAAAAAAGGGTATCGCAAACGCGTGTTAGCCTGCAATCACGCTGGAACGGATTCGCATTGAAATCGCGCTGGAAGTGTATTGCAGTGCAGTGCTAACGTGGTGGGAAGAGTATTACATGCGGATTCTCGCGCAGGCATGCGTTAAAACGGGCGCTTTGACATACACGACAGCGTAGTGCACGGACTTGGTGAATATATAGTTCACTAAAAAACACGTTGGCTGTGTTCGACCCACGTCACCTCACCTTCAGCTAAATTTTTTGCGGCTCTCAAAAGGTATGTATAATTTATATTATAAATAAAATTGCAACGTGTACCATGCGTATGGTATGTATGTGAGTGTCGGCGAAAACTTTTTAGAAGTCGTTTTACGAAAATATTTGCAGCCACTTTTTTTTTTTTTTTTGCGTATGCGTTTTATAGGAGAAAAAATAAAAAAAAAAATTCCAGAGGGCGGTGCAGCTGCCTGCCCCCAACTTAGCAACTATGCGTACAAAGGTAGAAAGCTGTAACAAATTATAAAAACTGCATTTTTAACCCTCTAAAAGGAGTGTAAATCCGCACGAGAACGAAGCAGGAATAATGTATTGCCGGGAAAGCTTTCAAAGTGTCGAGTTTGTCAACAGTTTAGGGTAAATTCCCGTGTGCAATTTATTGCATACGCACGCCCGTGTATGTATGTATGTACTACGTATACATATGCACAGCACATTTATGCGCACAAAATATTTATGTGATGGTTCCCCCGTCGCTGTTGCAACATTGCCATATTTTTTTTTTAAATGACTGGCCAATTTTTACATGAACAAGTCAGGTGATTTTTTATTTATAACACAACTGTTATTCTGCGTAGTATGTAAATCTTTTGGGGGGAGTGGCACATTTCACACCTCCCATTTTTGCATAATATTTATGTGGGAATACGCTACATGTATTGATCCTTTTTCTTTTCGCATATTAATGATGCACGAACTGGAAAAAAGGAAAAAAATGGGGATCCCATTTTAAAGGTTATGCATATTTTTCAAAAGGTCGAAAATGGCCTACACGTTTATGCGAATATGTGGAGGAATTTTTGCACATTTGATTTTTGCCTGAACGGGAAGAAAAAAAAAAAAAAAAAAATCCATTTTAGCTAGTCGTTCAGCTTACCACCAGAATCAATTTTGGCGAACGCCATCCTACTTCGCATTTCGTGGCAGGCCCTACTTCGTCTAGCATAGTTGCACATAAATTGGGACTGACTCGATTGTCCCTCAAAAAATTGTAACTCTCCAAAGTGGCACTTTTCCTTTTATTTGCAATATTACCAATTGCAGTTTCTACCCCATTGCGGTTTTTATAAAGAGGGTGTGTTTTTACATTTCAAAACGAACACTTTTAAAGCTTAAAAAAAATTTGGGTGTGTGTTTTGCGAAAAAAAGTCAACGAACAAAATGTTATGTGATTATCGTTCGTGTGGCCCACTGGCGGCCTACCATGTGAAGGTAGGAGTGTACGAACGGGTGGGCGTAGCCGAGTTGAACGACTCTCTTGCACATTTCACCTGTTCAGGTGCATTTCCCCCTCTCAAAAAAAAAAAAAAGTTCCATCCGTCTACGCCAGCTAAATGTTGGCATACTGCAAGTTTTCCCAGAAGTTTTTTTCTTCCAGTTTTTTCTCATCATCGGGCAACTCTTTCAAATCCTTTTTTATCTTCTTCACAATATTGAAGATGTAGCAGATGACGTTTTTGTCCTTTACGCTGTTGTACAGGTCTCGAAAATTGATTGCATGCACGGTCCAGCCTGCGCGGTGAAGGGGCGAAACAAAAATGTGAAAGGAAACCGAAAGAGTCGCACCCGCAATTGCAGAAAAGCAGTGTACTGGTAAAATTTGAGAATGGGCGTAAAAAAAAAAAAACAGCTCAATGGGCGAAACTGTGGCTGTTTTATTTATGTGCCAAGTGCGAAACGGCAGCATCCAGATATTACCCTTCAAGGCCAGCTGCTTCTGACGTAGCTCCGCGGAGAGTAGCGGTCTGTGCGACGGGTAGAGGACATCCTAGGAAGGCGAAAGTAGGGGAAAAAAAATCACGAAAAATTACAAAAAATGACAAAAGGAAATATTAAGAAAAAGTTACACTTTACACGGCGCAATTTCCCCACATATGCGCATCCCCAAAGGGCACCGGCACTGCTACACGTGATAAGAAAAAACGTCGCATGGTTCCCACAATGACGGGGCGTCTTCCCTCATTATATTTTACCTCATATGACATTAAATCAATTAAATGCCTTTCGTACGGAAAGGAACAGCACACTTTGTAAATGTTTTCATGCGTGTAGGATCCCTTGTACTGTACGTTCAGCTGTGAGGAGGGGTGCAAGTGCGTATGAGTATGCGTGTGGAAGGGGCGGAAAGGAGCGGACAATGAGTACACATGGGGTGGACATAGACACCCGCAGTGGACATAGACACACGGAGCAAACATAGACACACGGAGCAAACATAGACACACGGGGCACACATAGACACCCGCGCGGCAATACGCGGCACTTACAAAATTGAGGATGTCGCATATGACGTGGTCGAAGTGGAACATCTTGATCTTCTTCCTCTCCTCCCGGGAGGAGGCACAGTTGGCATTTCTGATGCTTACATCGTCCATGTTATAATTGAGGACGTGGTAAAAAAACTTGGCAATGTTCAAATTGTTGTCAAAAGATTTGGCTATTTTTCGGTTTTGCTGTGGTTCACTGACCTGTGCTGTGTTCTCCATCCTGTGTGTAGAAATATTCATGTCCCTTTCTACAGCAGTTATCCGCATGTTGACAGCCGAGGGCTCATAATCCAAGTCGAGGTAGATGTGGTTCTCATTTATGTATACATTTGGTGCCACCTTATTCCAGAGATATTTGGCCTCCTTATCTCTAGAGAAGAAATCCACAAAATTGTAAACGTGGTAGCAGACTTGTTTGGCGAGCATAATAAATTCATGTGTGTAGATCTGATCAGAGTAGCTGGAAATTTCACTCAACAGATGGTACAAGTAATGGTACTTATTTATCAGAGTGTTGATATAGGCCAATTTTAACAGTAGTAAGCATGCCTCTTCGTCCCCCTTCTGGAGGTAGGTGCGTAATTTGTCATTTTCTTCGTAAAACAAATTAAAGGATGTTTTTGTGTTGTGATGTTGGGAGGTCCTCAAAGATTGGTTCATCGATGAGGGGTCACATCCGTCCTGTTCATCTCGACATATGGTTAAAGGGCTCTGCAGTGATTCCCTTTCTTTGGGGCTCTTCTCCAAATCACTTGCGTATCTGTGGTGCATATATTCCTGCGAGAGCTTACGTACCAGAGCCATTTTATTATTTGTGAGCGCCAAAATGTAGACGAAATTTATTAGCATGAAGGATGAGATGGGTCTTTTCTCCTGCACAATCATATGCTCCAGTAGGTCGTATAACTTGAGTATGTTGTCATCCTCGTAGTGTATGTTGAAGCATGCGTAGCAGAGGGCAATGCAGCTGTTGAGGTCGACCACCGTGCTGGGGCTACGCGAAATGTAGCCTGTTGGTGTGCTTTCCATTTTTGACGCGACTCCGTTTGGGGCTTCCCCCGCTTGGAGCGCACTACCATTTGTGTTTTCCCCCGATTGGTGCACAATACCATTTATGTTTCCCCTCGCTTGGAGCGCATTACATTTTACGCTTTCCCTCGCTTGTACAATTGGGTCATCTCCCAAACTGGGTATACTATCCCCACCGAGTGCTTCGCCCCGCATGGTAAGTAAGGTGCGCTGGTTAAGGGGGTCACTAGCGTCTGCCCCGTTCAGGGGAGAACCAAACGAGTCTGCCCCGTTCAGCGGAGAACCATACGAGTCTGCCCCGTTCAGGGGAGGACCATACGAGTTTGCCCCGTTCAGGGGAGAACCATACGAGTCTGCCCCGTTCAGGGGAGAACCATACGAGTCTGCCTCCTCTTCCCATTGGTAGCTATTCAGTATACCACTCGTTATGGAGTTGATTTTTTTTTTGAAGAGAGCAATGAGCTTGGGCCTCCTGGACATGTGTGTGAGAGCAACAAACTTCATGTATCTACTAGCCGTAATGTTACTTAAAAAAATTAAAAACTCCATATTGGTGCTTTTCGACAAAATGGGAATAATTTGTCGCATGATCATATTTAAAATGACATCATCATGCATGTGTTTATCCCTCATGATTATTAACAAATTGTTAACGTCTTTAATGCTTAGCTGCCAAAAGTTGTGCAGGCGTAATTTTATTTGTTCATACAGAAGGTCGCTAATATGTGGAAGGTATACTTCTTCCTCGTTATTGCTCATAAGGGAGGGAGGCAACTCGGTGAGATTTACATTCTCATCAAATATGTCAATGTAGCTTTTTGGTGAGGAAGTTCCTCCATGGGGTGGAATCAAAAAGGAGGGACCAACCATTGGTGATGGTACCTCTCTGTCTGTACTCCCCACTGGGGGAGAGGCACAGACGAGATACCCCTGCTGGGCATATTTAGCCAAATCGTTAATAATCAGCATGATATTGATGCAATCCTCTCCACAGAGCAACTTATATTTCCGCTTGACATTCTGAAGGATGTGTGTAATTAATTTGAAGACATCCACATGGTGGACATTCAAGTAACAGACATTCTTGAGAGCATAAAGAATGAGAGTTAAATTTTCTAAGTAAAGTAGATGCCGAATTTGATAGATTTGCTGAACGAGGAGGTAGTAAAATTTATGGTCATATATTTCGAGGAAGGACGAATGGTACATCACATTAGTGATCTGTAAAGGAGTAAAGGCATACAGATTTTTTACAACTTTATTTTTTAAAAAAGAAAAGAGATGCTTGTATTTATAACTGAACTGTATTCTACTGAGGCATGTCAAAATGGAAACTATATCCTTTGTGCTGATTTGTTTCACATTTTCATTCAGCTTTGTAAGTATGTTAATGTACAGATCTGGTTTGTGTGCATTTACATAGGTATATGACCACAAAAGGATGCACAAATTTTTCACACTCATGTGGTGTAAATACACATTAATTGCATTGTAAAAAATATCCATATAGAGGTACTCATCATATTCGTTTAACTTGGTTAGAGAATAAACTATGTTTACTAAATCAAGATGATCTGCTTTGTGTATGTCTTTCTCTACGATTTTTTTTAACTTCTTCACCAACTTGGATGTATAATTGATATGACTAAATGCCCATAAAATATTGCTGACATTTTTCATGTTCAGCTGATCCACATTTTCCTCAATCCGCTTTGACAACTCGTAGTAAGTGTTCACTTCTTTGTACTTCAATTTGGACAGAGAAGTCAGTAAAGATATTACATCGTTGAGATGGAGATTTGTCGATTTCGTTAACATATCCGACTTAACCATATCGATGACTTTCATTTTGAAGATGCGACTCTCGTTTGTCTCCACTAGGATATTACTCAGAGTGTACAAAATGCTACATACGTGTTTTGGTTCAGCTTCCTTCAATTTCACACTCATGTAATTTATTACGTCGTTGAAAAAGTAGGGGAATTGTTCCATCTTTACGAAGGCATAAAATATCTGCACCAAGTTGGACATTTCGAAGCTGCTCAACTTTTCATTTATCCTTTTCAACACATTAAGATACATGTAGTTTTTCGTGACACTCTCCTTTTGGTAGGAATCCATCACTTTTGATATTTTCATAATAGCGCTGCTGAGATTTATGTTGTCACAGCTGTGGAGGTTGTTATACAACACGGCCATTATCCCCATGGCTGTTTTCTCCTTTTTGATTTCCCTCTGAATTATGAGGTTGTCTATATTTCCGTCGATGATGGTACTGAGGCTTTGCCCGCTTAGCCGTTCCACATCCTGTGCAGGGGTCACCTCGATGGTGCACTCGCTGGGGGGGCGTTGCGTCCCCACTTGGTTGTTGTGTGTAGCTGTGCATGGGTCTTCCTTCTGGCGGTCCTTCCCCAGTTGGTAGCCACCCCCACTCGCTATCTCCCCAATGCACCTCCTCGCCGTGATGTCTTCCACCTCGTTCACGAAAAGGGAGTCCCTCCCAGAAGCCGCGGAGTTGGCCTCCCCCTTGGCGTCCAAGTCGTCCACCAGAAATTCGCTCACCACTTTTTTCCTCCTCAGTTCAGCGTAGCGCGCGTTCATGTCACACGAAAGGGTGCTCTGCGTCAGATCCTCATGTATCATTTTGTTTATATTCAGCTCGTTCGTGTCCTGCTGAACCGCTTCGTCTTCTTGGGCCCCAATGCTGTGGTTCTCTAAGTCCTCTTCGCCCTCTAAGTCCTCTTTGCCCTCTTTGCCCTCCTTTCCAGTTGCGCCCCTCCGTTTCGCTTCTCCCCCGTGCAGGGCTGACTCGGTGTAAATTTCGTCATACGACTTTATTTCATTTGTGTAGGCCTCGTCGCCTGACAAGAACCGGTCGATGTCATCATGGGGAGGGGAACCTGCGTCGAAAAGAGGACCTCTACGGCCGCCCCTATTACGCACTCCGGTACTTTCACCACCCGTCGTAGAGTGCATATACTGCTCCTCTTTTTTAACCTTCTGATATTCCCTACTCATTTTGTGATCCAGTTCCTTCTGATAATTCTTCAATTTTTTTTTGTTCCTTAAGTAATCCTCCTTCTCCTTCAGAATTTCCCACAGACTCTTTTCTTCATCCTGCAGAGGTAGAGCATTTTGCCCAAATCGCAAACTCTTCTTTGTCTTGGACCCCCCCTTTGCTAGTCCCTTTTGCTCGTTGTACCTTGTGACAAGCTTGTTGTATTTATCATTGCACGGGAGAAAGTCCGAGTCTGCTTCTGCGTCCCTTTGCTTGAATATTCTGACGGTGCTATGTTCCTGCTGGGCGCAGTCATCCTCGTCAATTTTTTGCAGGAAGTCTCTCTGCTTTCGTACGTGTATGAAGTCGGACGTGGAAGTGGCATCAGGATGATCGTTGCGCGAGTCGTAGTGAGCTGTGCTGTGCCCATCGTTGTGTGAGGTATTTTCATTTGCTCTCAAGTTGCCTCCCTGATTTTGCTTCTCGTTTGGGGTGGATCCCCCCTCTTCGCAGCTCACCAGTCGATGCCCATATTTTTCCTCCCCGCGAGTGGTGGAGAGTCCGCGGTTTGTGGATAATCCGCGAGTGGGTAGGTTCCCCCTCCCGTGGACTCCGCCCTTCCATGTTTTGGTGAACAGTCTACACTGCCTGAGGTTGCCCGCGATGAAGTTTCTCATATTCGTGGGTTGCCTCCACGCAGTGGATGACAAACTGTTACAAATGGTGAGGGATTATTATAAGATACTATGTATGCGGGAAGTTCAGCAAATGTGGTTTTCCCCGGAGTGTATTCGTGTTTCCCCGGAGTGTATTCATGCACAGGTGTATGCACTTCCCTGCTATGTTTGGTACGAGAGAGGTTTCAAAATTGTTTAAAGGAACTAGCGCAATTTCCTGCAACGGTAGCGATGTGTCGAGAGCGCACTTTCACATGCCATTCGATGTGCGTTTTTGCACTAGGGTATGCTCGTCGTTTTGTCACTCATCCTGAAGGCTGTGTGTTTACTTTCCTTGCAGACCGCAAAGATGTGGTGACCCCTTTTTTTGCGTCTCCCGTTTTCGCCCATCTACCGTTTCTGCCGCTGCAGTGCGCTGTCGTTCTTTCCTTCCGCCTAGCTGTGCTCCTCACCGTGAACAACACGCCACTGTGCTTCCTTCCTTCTTTCCTTCTTTCTTTCCTTCGTTCCTTCCTCCGTTCGTGTGTTTGCCTGAGCCGCTTTCGCAGGAAAAGGCGAGAGAAAAGATCGATTCGCCTGACCAAGCAACTGAAAAAATAAAAAATATATATATTTTAATTCAAGTCAGGGAATTAGGTTACACGGGATGCTGTGTCACATGCGAAGGTGGATGGCATGCCTATTTCCGCGGTGCATTTGCATCTACGCCTACAGGGGGGGTTATATATATATATACATATATAATTTTTTTTTTTTTTTTTTTTGCGCTGCATTGTAAGGTAAGGAAGCTTTTGTCGATTGGTTGGCGCCCCTATTTGTTCGCAGTTACCAACGTTGGGAAGAAGAAAATGGGAAGAACGGTGAAAAGCGGAGATGGAATGTAAAGAAGCGTGAAGAAGCACGAGAAAGAAGCCAAAATGGTGAAAACCTTGAAAGAGGAACTTCCGAAATGACTGAACATCGGTACAACGTGGCGAAGGGGTCGCGTAATGGGCACCTCCCCTGGAAGCGACGTATAAATATATTATGACAGTTTGCCCGAGTGGTTAAGGGGTTGGACTTGAAATCCAATGAGCTTTGCTTGCGCAGGTTCGAATCCTGCAGCTGTCGATTTTTTAAGAAGTTATCATCAGCAGAAGAAAAATTAATTAAGTAATTTTTTGTTTATAAAATAAAATACTTCTTCGTTTTTTTTTTACCCCTCTGCAAAAGTAAAGTTTTTCTCCATCACTCGCATCAATCGCGTCATTCCCATCACTGACAGCATTCGCTTAATTCTTTCGAGTTGCAAATAAATGCCTCCTTCTCTCGCCCTCTTCCGGCCGTGCAACAGATTCGCGAAGTTACCATTCCGCTGGGAACTGCAACCGCGTGAACATTTTAACGCTCTTTGCCGATTTGTTCGGGAGGGTTTCCCATTTTTTTGGAGCCCTCGTGAGATGACGTTCTGTGCCCCATCCGGCAGATCCGCGTTGGGAAAACAGAAAAATGTGTGCTTATGCGTTAGAAGGGAGCACACATAATAGCCAAGTTGCACGCTCAAAAAAACAAATTATGTAAGTTAAAAAAAAAAAAAAAAAAACGCTTTGCCAGTCGATCGGGGGGGGGAGCAAACATCTGGGAAGGCTTGCGAAAATGGCGAGGAGGGGGAGAGCTGCCTTGGGGGGACCTAACTGATGCCCATTTGATTATGGGTAAAATGGGGTCTTCCCCCGTTAAGCGGTCTTTGGGGGAACGAAAAGCATCACCTGCTTTTCTTATATGTTCTTCATCTGTGCTTTTCTTATGTGCCCCTCATCTGTGCCTTTCTTATGTGCCCCCCATCTGCCCCGCTTTTCCGCTACCTCTGAAACACCGCCGTGTTGAGGGACTTGCGCACGGAGGCCCGCTGCACACAGGCAATCGGCGTAGTGGTGAGGCACCCGATTAGGTCCTTGTAGGAAATTTTGTGGAAGTTAAAAAAGAGTCGCAGTAAATTGAGCGGTTCTACCACCTCCATGTCTGTGAACGCCCCTGAAGAAACGATGATTCTACCAAAGGGCACGATCGAAAACAGGCTACATATATTTATAGCTAAGTGATAATAATGGGAGTCCTCACTTGGTGTTGTCAGGGAAGATATTTCGAAAAAAATACCTCTATCTAGTGCACTCTGCACATCGGATCTTTTCAATTGTGCAAAGGATTTGTTCATGTTGAAAAATATGATGTCACAGTCTAATTTCATGGCGACACAATTTATTTCATCTGCTGAGCTAACTTCGATGGCTATAATATCGAAGCTGCTGTTTTTTACAAACTTGCTATAATTATCCATCCTGACTGCTTCTTCATATTTTATATTAAGTCTCTTCAGTACATACGTATTTGTATTATTTGTGAGGATGACATCTCGATGGGTACTAGCCATGCTAGTGGTACTGATTAACTGGTCCCTTAATCTGTCCAACTCTTCCTTCGTGGGCACTTGGTGATCTCCATGCATTATAAAATCATCACATATATTTTTAACGCTTAATGTGTTTGGTCTGTTTACGAAAAGGTAGTTCCCCTCATGGTTGGAGCTTACCTGAACGAGCAGATTCCGTAGTTCTTCTTCCTCATCAAGTCGGTCAACAAAATAATTTCCACAGTAGCTCTTCCTATTCGTTTTCTCCACCTCCTTATCACTACACACGAAGCAATTTACTACATTAAAGGATTCAGATAAAATGGCGTTATTTTCTGCCTCATATTGTACACTCACTGCTACGATACTGAACCCTACGTTGAGTGCCTTGGCTATCAGAGCCTTGGCCTTCTTTACTGATGAGAATTTCAAATTTAAGTCTACATACATTTTGTAAAGCAGGTTGGGTGTCCACTGTGGGGGGATAGTCGTCTAACAAATGGGATGGATCTCTTTCTACGCTGTCAGTTCCATCTGCAAACGGCCAGCTGCTTGATGATCTGCATTTTTCAAAAGAGGAGACCTTTCCTCACGTGCAAACGCAATGCAGATGGTAACCCTAATGCAGATGGTAACCCTAATGAAGAAGGCAACCCTAATGAAGAAGGCAACCCTAATGAAGAAGGCAACCCTAATGCAGATGGTAACCCTAATGCAGAAGGCAAACCCCAATGGGACATTATGAAAAGTGCCTCGCTCTACACCATGCAACCTTTTTCACGTAGAAGAAATTTTAATCCATCTAAATTTTGGGATCCTCCTTTTTTCCACCCGACGTGGGTCACTTCCCCCCGTTGTTGTATCTTCACAAAAAAAAAGAGGGGAAGTATGAAACCCGGGTAGGACCTTCACACGGGGGAACACTATATATGTAAGAAGAAGGCCCTGCTGATTTTGTATGTCCCTTCTTCAAAGTTAAGCGTCACGGATGAGGTGAGTGGACTACCAAATGGTGACCTATTCATAGCACCAGTTCGTTGTCAAGCGGGGGGGAAAAAAAAAATAAATAAAATAAAACAAAACAAAACAAAACAAAATGAATGACTGCTCGCTGATTACGCCGTGTTGCCCCAAATGACCTCCCATTTTTGTATTTTTTTTTTTTTTTTATTACTTCATTTTTTATTTTATTTTTATTTTTTTTTCCAAATTGTAGCGTTTGAAAAGGGCTGCCCAGGCTCAGGCAAACATTTCACAGCCAAAAAGCGGCGTCAGCCGTGTGCTGGGCCTTACACGCGCATATGCATGCACGCATGCATCCGCCCTCGGCGGACGCGAAACGGGGGAAGGGGAACCTCGGCACAAACACAGCTTTAAGAAGCAACACAAAATGGGGAAACAAAGAACAACAAAATTGTAAAAAAAAAAAAAAAAATTGCAATTGATATCTGACTTACGGGACAACGGACGGGCGAATCGAATGAAGGAAATATTTATTCTTTTTATAGCGTACTAGAAGAAGGACGAAAAAAAAAAAAAAT
>NC_020404.1:1206416-1209258 GCF_000321355.1 Plasmodium cynomolgi strain B
TCATTGGAGGTAAGCCAAAATAGTGGAAGAATCGCTGCTGCAACTGCGCGCCGCATTCCCTGCGACATCACTGTGAACACAAGAGGCACACACTTGGCAACAGCTCAGTTCATCACTGTTTCATACGATTCGTCATTCTCATTGGTGTAGTTGAGCGACGAGTTGGTATTGTAGTGGACGAAGCTGTTCGTGGACCCATGCGTATTCGCCATGTGCAGGTGCTCGTAGTGATCGGCGCTTGTGGGGGGGTCGTCCCCTGCTGCGCCGCGTTGCATACTCATACCACGGTTGTAGCTCTCATCGGTGTTTTCCCTCTCTCGCGCGACACGCACAGAAGGGTAGGAGACTCCCCTCTCGTCTTTCATCATGCTCAGTTTGTTAAATAAAGGACTCTGTGGCTGGATATTCCCCTGCAACACGTCGTACATCATGGGCGCAATGAATCCGGTGATGTTGGGATCTACCCATCCCTCGGGAACTTGTCCAAACACATTTTGAAGAGACGATATATCATTATTCTGAACCTGTTCAGGTGGTACTAGATCCAAAAATTGAGGCTTGGCAAGACTTGGCACAGGAATAAACTGATGCACTTCAATAGCATGCAACTTGAAAGAGATAGAATCAAGTTTTCCTCCATCAATTGGTGGCTTGTCAATTTTTCCTAGATATTCTATAGTAGGATTGACGGGACTTTTCTCCATGAGGTTACTAGATTGGGTGGACTTGGTATCTGTATACTGTCCCATTTGCTTCTTAACCGTATTCAAATCTTTTTTAAAAAATGCGGCAAAGTCTTTAGGCATGGATAAGGGGTAGCCAGTCTTAGGGTCACATTCTTCCAAATATTTTTTTTTTTCATCCACTTCGTTACAGTTGGTAAAATTGCAAAAGGGCCATTTGTTGTTTTTTTTTTTCTTTTTGAGTTCCATTTGGGATAGCGGTTGGGACACCCTTCGCTGCGTTTCGCCTTTACAATTTTGTGAGCTCAGACGTGCGACGTCCAGCATGGATTTTTTCACCAAGGCGTCCACGTGCGTGTTGGATGTGCTCGCGTAGGGGCCTCGTTGATAGTCACCGTGGTGGCCATGGTGCTGGAAGGAATGGTCTCCGAGAAAGCTGTAGCCCTCCTTTTTCTTCTCTTCCTCCTCCTTTTCCCCCTCTGCGTTTTCATACCCATTCTTGAAGAAGGAGCTATTCCTGAGGAGTAGCTCCGGGGGGATATCTGCAGATCGCTGGTTAGGGTTCACAACCTCGGACATATTTTGAAAGTGGACCTCCGGGTAAGGCACAATAAGTGGCGGTGGGCAATCCAACTCGATATCTATCTTAGGAACATATTTACAAACAGGGACGTCCTGATATTTTTCCTTCCACTCATATTTAACAATATCAACCTGTTTCTCCACTTCAGTAATTTTAGGAATAATTTTTTCTTTCACATCAACGATAATTTCTTTCTCCACAAAATTGTCTATGTATTTAATTTGAGGCACTTCAACTTGAATTACTTTTTGCTCTCCTTGATATTTTGGTATAACCCTAGGTATTTCTCGGACATCCCAAATGGGAGAGAATATAGGGGTATATCCTATTGGCATATCAACTTCCACTGTTTTTTCTTGCATTTTTTCTTGAGATATGTTAAGTTTTCTTTCTTTAAATAGCAACTCAACTGTTGGCACGTCATGCTTAGTTTCTTGTGTGTAATGTTTTGGCTGTAGGACATCTTGGACTTCATATTTTTGCGTTTCGATTATTTTGTCTCTGATATACTTGTCTTGATATACTGGTATGTTAAAGACTGGCTGGTCTCCTTTTACATTTATAACTGGTCTTTCTTCACCCTGTTCGTACACTTGCTGGGTTTCTCCTTCGTAGTACATCTCATCGTGTTCACTCGCTTGGTGATTGCTTTTCGGGGATGCGTCATTCCTTTCTTTGCAGCAATCTCTAAAAAAAAGCGCGCATTGTTTTCTCTCCATAATGTTACGTTCTTCCGAAAATTGGGATTCGTCTGTGGGGAAGTGAATTGAGTGTCCATTTCGTTGGTGTGCATTTTTTGGCATCTATTATGAGGGGGAAATTTCCCCAAATTGTGCACCTCGAAGTAGACACTTTATGTGAGTGCTACCTACCTTCTGAGCGATCTTACAAAAGAGGCAAATGTTGCAGAATGGGTTGGGAGTAGCGCCAATAATCTGAGCACAATGGGGAAGGGGAAGCAAGCATGTAGACATGAACTTATACACATGTGGCACAAAACATAGAGCTTTAAAATTTTTTATGCCTTTTTTTAAGCCTTTTTTTTTTTTCCGCTAGGTCAGGTAAACTCCTCTAAGATGTTAATCCGTTTGGCGGCCATTCCCCCATTTGTGTGCACGTTCGTGGGCATCACAATGCACCTGTTCACGCCTTTTCCCCTCTTGTGGGCACCTGTTCGTAGTTCGCTGGAGGTACCCAAGGAGGTGGGGTGTGTTCTCCTACCTATTAACAGCTGCTACTCGAGCTCAACTTCTTTTACAAAAAAAGGGATATAATTGACAAAAATTACAAATATGCTACATCAGTTGGGCTGCTGAGTAATTGTGCGCTTCTCCTCAGTGTGCGACTGATTGGTGTGTCACCACCTGGGGAGGAAAACAATGATGGTTTTTCCTTAAAAATTAAAGACAAAAGTTCGAGCAATGTGAAGAAGAAAAAAAAAAGTAACAACTTGCGTGTAGAAATGATACTCATGCGAGTTTAAAGTGTTAAAGTTCATGCAGACGAATCGACAACATGGGGAACTCTTTTGCGTCTTGCCCTGTCTATATGACCAACTAGTTAACTCATTTTTTTG
>NC_020404.1:1210248-1240211 GCF_000321355.1 Plasmodium cynomolgi strain B
GGCCGCACAGTTTTTTTTTTTTGGAACACTCCACGTTCTACTGCTTCCAGAAAGGATTTTAAAAGGCCTGCTTGAATTCTTTTTTTTTTTATTCTTAATGTAGACTTAATTTTGGTACGTTGTAAAAGGGGCAGCAAACCGTTGTTCCAGAACGCACAGGTGTCCTTCTGACGGTGTCAGATTACCACAAATTTGCGTGTCCATCATAACATGGAAAGGAAGAAAATAAGTGAGAGCGTAGTAAGAAGAATTATTTGTGGATAAATTTACCTGAAAGGAAAAAAGACCACGTTGGTGATAAGCTTCCCCTCAACGTTTGCGTATACGTTTTCGTTTGTACTTACGTTGTTCTTTAACCTTGCTTGTTTTAAAATATTGGGAACATTTGCACTCTTTGAAACTCCGAAAGGGGAATTGCGCCTTGGAATTTTTTTTTTTTTGACGATAATGCATTTTAGCTAGCTGAGTTTTTTTATGTGTGCATTTTGGTTAGCCCTATTTTTCATTACATATGTTCGGAAAGGACGTACCTTTTTTGAAGGTTTTTGACGTGTTCACTTTTTCCTTTTTTGTTCCCGTAACTGTGCTACAAGGAGATGACGGAAGTCAATTTGAATTACACTCAACGGGTAAGAGAGAACTTCATTTTGTGGTGTCACACTTGGGGAAGCGTTAATTTGTACAATAGGCGACGACGATTAATTATACCACTGTTGTGGCAATTGTTACAACCTATTTTGAAATGTGCGCTGCGGGCAGTACCCCACAACGTGGATACAAATGGTTTGCTCGTTCGCTCGTTCGCTCGTTCGCTCGTTCGTTCGTTTGTTCGTAAAAATGGAGTCATGAAAAAGGAGAAAATTTCATACGTGAGGAACGTGCCGCAAAGGTATGTCGGTCTGGCGGGAGGCCTCTTCCATAATCACGGCACATTAACCGGTTCGACGTTTACTTTGGGAAGAATTCGCTTTCGGCGAAATTGCACAGTGTTGATGTGATTCGACATGGAGTGTACGCAGCGTGCGCAGGAACGACAAAAAATTGCAAACTTGAATTTTTTTTTTTTTCCACCTCTAACTTTATATGCAGAACGTTTATTTAGCACGTTCGAGCATCTTTACGGATTGGAAAAAAATTCTAGCCGCTGCTTTCACGGTTCGGCACCATGGAACCTCGGACGAACTCGAGGTAGGTGTCAAAGTGTGTGAGCGTGGGGAGCGTGTCCTTCAGGTCCTGGTAAATTTGCTCATTATCCGCTTGCCTGGCCCTGGTGAGAGCCCTTTCAAACTCGGCCGCGTCATTGTCCTTGAGGAAGCGAAACAAATTGTTGACCGTTTTTATTAACTCAGATTTGATGACGGTTTCCAACTGGGGGAGGAGGACATTGGAAAGGCACCGATAAAAGGGGATGTCCTCATCTAAGAGGACCCCTGGCAGAGTTGTAGTTCCCTTTCCACACTTGGCAAATATCCTGAAGATCAAATCGTTCACATTTTTGCAATTATACTTGGAACTTAACTCTTCCTTATTATTACACGCAAGGATAATTTGTTCGACAAGGTTGACTATATTTTTGAGAATACTTCTAACCACTTGCTCATTTGTCGAGTGGGACAAAAATTCACAAATGATAATTAAATATTTTTTGTCTTTTACATAATGGGCTAATTTGTCTATATCTTGCAAGATGGTTTGTACTTGATCCATAATAGGTTGTAAAATTTCACTTTTTCTCTTTTCCGCATCCTTGATACTTTTTGGAGCTTTAGAGTAAACCAGCTTTTTCCACTCCACGTGTAAAAACTTATCCTCATTAGACTGATTCAAATCGTAGAAGAATTCCATGACGACATAAAATCCATAGTAGTCATTAAAAATATCTTCAAAATTATTTGCAATTTTTTTTACCACAAAATCATGTAGCAATTTTGTGTCATCTGTAATTTTCAGTAATCTAATGATTAGCAAAAAATTTACACTACTTTTACACAAGTCACAGATATCATTTTTTAGTACCTTTATTAGGTTTTTTTTATGTTTGTTTGTGGCGTAACCTAGGAGATATATTAGCGCTTGGTTTCCTAGGTTGGTTGAGAGGAGGTATTCACACCCTTGGTGGATGGTCTCCATGACATTGGCCAACTCTTCATCATTTAAAATTTTGGATGCTGTCAGTAGGATATTATGAGAAACGATGTTGTACAGCAGCTCCTTCTCCACCAGCATTTCTACTACCTCGATTAGGTACCTACGTATTAGCATTTTATTTTCTTCATTAAACGTCTCAAACATTTCTTTGGTGTCTTTTTTTAAAATATCCAGAGTTATATTTTTCATCCCGTTGGCGAGCTTTTCATTTTGGCTACTTCCATTCGGGATGATCAGGTAATTTGTAATTTTTGTTCTCATGCCTGTTTTGAGCTTTTGAAAAACGGTGTTCCACAGTCTGGAAGCAAATTTGGAGAAAAAGGTCTTCGGATTTTTTAACAACCACTGATGAATGTCCTTTTTTATCTCTTCACCTTTCGCGTGTTTGTAAAAACACTGGAAGACGATAGACACAAAGTTGAACGTACTGATGTCGCTCATATGTTCATGTAGATTTTTCCACAACTTTTTTTGTACCTCCTCTGATCCATTGATTACTAGGGAGGAGATAATGTGGTAGCCCAAATTGGTACGTGCAAATTTGGCTAGCTGTACCTTTTTTAGTTCGGCACAGAGGAGATTTATTTGTCTCTTTTTCTCGTCCTTATCCTTTGCCTGTAGCAAGTCGTTCAATTTGATTCTCAATTTTTTGTAGTAATCGTAATTTTCTACTATCACCTTTTTTTTATTTTCCTTTATTAACTTTTTTTTTTTGGACTTGGACAGATTTTCGTCGTTCATAATTTTTTTGCACTTTTCGTTTAAAAGTTCTTTTTCGTTTTCATCGCCCCTTCGTTTGTGCGTCTTCACTGTGGGGGTTCCTTTCCCAGCGCTTTCTTTGAAAGGCCTCCTTTTGGTGTTCTTCCTCTCGTTTTCGCTGTTCCCTCTGGGATGCTTCTTCCCTTTGGGATGCTTCTTCCCTTTGGGGTGGTCGCCAACTCCCTTGCTCCTCTTCTCTATTGGGCCCCCTCCCCGTGTCATTTTTCCTTTCCTATCCTTTAGCAGGAGTGCCCCATTGGAACACCCATCGTTGTTCTCCTTCTTCAACTTGTTCTTCCGCTTCGCAAAGCTTTTCTTCATTTTGGCTAGCTCTTCTGTTGCATCCTCCGGGGGGGGCAGCAATTGGAAAAAAAAAAAGTAGTGGCAACCACTCCACAACCCGGTGGCCCGCCTTGGGGTACGAGCAAAAGTGAGCAGTGCTACGCGTTAGTGGCTGCCCCAAGTAACGTTTTTTACTTTTTCCTCTTCCCCTATTAAAGGGCGGTTTAGCGGTTTGTGGGGGGGGGGAAACTCGGATGGCCTATCTTCGTTTTATCGGTTGGGTGGTTAATTTATTTATCTATCCATCTATCTATCTATTTATTTGTTTGTTCGTTCGTTCGTTCGTTTGATTTTTTTTAATTTTTTTTTTCTGCATGCCCGCGGCGATCCTTTAAACATACATTTTGCTTCTCCCCCTATTGCGCGGAAAAAAATGGAACCATTTGTGGTAAGAAATTAAGCAACGGGGAGAATCGTGCTGCTACTTTTGCCCCATTTTTTGAAGTCAAAAATTGGGTGAAGCGGCTGCATATAATGGGCTTCATATCCTGTGAAGGGCGGCAAAAAATTATTTATTTCTGGGGCGAGGCGAGAAAAGCCCTTCGATGCGCTTACCCTTGCGATGTAGGTATGTACAGCACCGCCACATGGGCACGCCCCCCCTACAATACGCATACTCTTCCCACGCGTTTGCACCATTCGCTGCATAATGGTATAATCATCCCGCATAAGCTTGAAGAGTGAAAGGTGGCTGCGCTAGAGCCGTGCGACCCCGATGGTGTATTTTTTGGGGGACCCCAATTCGTGGATCTACAAACGCGCACGAGGAGATAGCAATTTTCTTCTCGCCCTTCACGCATCGAGGGACAACGTACATGCTACATGGGGGGAATTTTATTTTGCACTACTTTCTACCGCTGCTACCATTTGGGGGGAAAAAAAGTCCCTGTAGAAATTGCAAAACCGCATATCTCGCTGTTATAAATCGGATGCACTTTAAAAAAAAAAATTCCACTCACAACAGTTATGTTGAAAAATTTCTCCAAATTTATCTTTAAAGAAGCAATTACGAATGTTATGCAGAGATCAATTTGTGTTTAAAAAAAAAAAAAAAGTTACATTTTCAGATTATTCACTTCTCATAATTTCTGCACGGAGAGCGGTGTTATTTGTTGTTTGCCCTTTTGAAGAAGCAAACATTTAAGGGAAGAAAAAAAGAGGTCCCCTTGCTAAACAATCGCGGGAGGGACATTTTGATGCTTCGTAAAGTAGCCCTCACGTTTGTGAATACGCATACGTATAGGTAAGCCTACAGTGAAAAAAAAAAAAAGGCCCACGTAGAGATAAAGCTCCTTTCCCTCCCCGTTCTCTTCCCCCTTTCAAATGCAAAACGTTAAAAGAATGGAAGATCACAAAGATAACGATTCCATCTTACTGAAACACGGGTGGTGTGAAATGCTTAAGGGAGGAGTAATAATGGACGTGAAGAATGTAGAGCAGGCAAAAATAGCGGAAGAAGCTGGTGCGATCGGAGTAATGGTCCTGGAGAACATCCCTTCGGAGCTTCGCAGTAAAGAAAGTGTAGCGAGAAGCGTTGATCCAAGTAAAGTGGACGAAATAAAAAAAACGTTTCCATTAATGTACTCGCCAAAGTACGCATAGGCCATTTTGTGGAGGCACAAATTTTAGAAGAACTTAAAATCGATATGATTGACGAAAGTGAAGTATTAACAATGGCTGATGAAAATAACCATATCGATAAGCATAAATTTAAGACCCCTTTTGTATGTGGATGCACGAATTTAGGGGAAGCTCTGCGAAGGATTTCAGAAGGAGCTTCTATGATAAGGACCAAGGGAGAAGCAGGAACAGGAAATATAATTCAAGCTATAAAACACATAAGGACAGTAAAGAACGAAATTAACTACCTCTGTGCGTTAAGTGAAAACGAAGTGTATAATTACGCTAAAAGGATTAATGCTCCTTTGGATCTTCTCCTTCTCACAAGAAAGTTAAAGAAATTACCCGTTGTCAATTTTGCAGCTGGAGGAGTTGCCACCCCGGCAGATGCCGCCATGTGTATGCAGCTAGGAATGGACGGCGTCTTTGTAGGGTCCGGAATTTTCGAAAGTGAGAACCCCAGGAAAATGGCCACCTCCATTGTTGCCGCCGTGAGCAACTTTAATAACCCCAAGATACTCCTAAATGTCAGCCTCAACTTGGGCAAGGCCATGTGTGGAAGCACCACCATATGCGAAAAATGGAAGAACAAAAATGAGGAGCTGAATTAGGGGGCATGAACGCGGAACGCGGAACGCGGCAGTAGAAAGGCGGAAGTCGAAAAGCGGCAGTCGAAAAGCGGCAGTCGAAAAGCGGTAATCGAAAAGCGGCAGTCGAAAAGCGGTAATCGAAAAGCGGCAACTGGTTTTGCGTCGTGCGGCGAGATGGACACGGAGTAGTCTTCGCCTGGGTAGGATCCAAAATGACCCTCTTGGCCACCTGCTCAGCCATATTGCCCGTGCCCCAGCCCAGCTTCCACCCCCCTGAGCGAAGCTGCGCATGTATACACCCAACACATGCACGACCATTTTTGCGTCTACTGGGGGAAAATAAGTGCTTACATAAAATACGCCACCCATTCGTATACTCTGTGTAAATTTTTCCGGAGGGCGGGGCCCACTGCATGGAAGGATGAGATGTTTGGTTACTTCCACAACAGTTGAGCGCATTATCCTCCATGGTAATTTTTTATTTTTTTCCCCTTCTGCCCTTTTTTTTTTCTTTTTTTTTTCGTTGATAATGTTGCTGTTGTTATTGCTTTTACTTTTGCTATTTTTTTTGCAATATTTTTTGCCATTTTTTTTGCCATTTTTTTTGCAATTTATTTTGCAATTTATTTTGCAATTTTTTTTTGCTTGTCTTGTGTGTTCTGTACATTTGAGTCCTCTACGCTTATTGTAAATGTTCCCCGCATCTCTCTCCCTTCCCACTTCCCCCCATTTGTGATCTTCATCTTCGAACGCCTCTCGTTGACTTCTTGTGAGACGTAGAACAATTTGTTTTACGGAGATAACTTTGCCCTTTTGATGAGTCTGATTAATGATTTGAGTAACGGATGGAAGTGTGCCGGGGGATACGCGGCGTTCCCCGGAGCGCCCCAGCACGTATAGCTGCACATGCAGCCGCACATGCCCGCAGGGGTGTACGTACACATCCCTGCACATCCCTGCACAAATCTGCACATAGCTGCACATTTGTGCGCGCATTTGGCCGTATGGACCATTGGGCAGGAAGGCACCTCCAAACGGGAAAGGACATTTTTCCTTAAATGGGAAAGGGGCAAAAGTATGCCCTGTCAGGGCAACCCTCCTCCCCCTCCCCCCGGGGATTCACGTGTTCGGCCGTTTTATTGGAAAGCATAAAAAAAAAGGAAAATCCCGTTTGGATATTTTCAAAATTACACTGTATGTACAGCGCAGGGGTAAAATGGTGCACCCCCTGATGGTAAGCGCATTTGCACACAGGGGCATACACAAAAAGAAAAGAAAAAAAAGAAAATGTGCAAAGTGAGCATGGGGCGGTGGCCTTACAACTAGTTGCGTGCATGTGTGCCCACATCCGCGCGCACGTCAGTATGCACATCGACATTCGTTTATCCGGGTGGCTCGCGTATTCCCCCTTTATGCACGCGCGCTCGCCTTTGTTCAGGTGTGCATTCACTTTCACCTAGTTGCATCACCTTAGCGCAATTGCGCGGCAATCTTTTGCCACACACGTGAAGGTGTGTTGTGAACAGTTGTGATCGGTTTGGAGCTCATTTGCCGTTATGCCGTTTTGCCGTTTTGCAGTTATGCACTTTTGCGCAATTTTGGGAAATGTGCGTAGCATAGTATCGCGTAATTTTTCTGACTTTTTTGCAATTTTTCACAAAATTTGCAACTTTTTCGTCCATGCACACACAGTTGGCCCTTTTTTTTGCGTTTGCCCAGCTGGTGACGCCAACTTGGTGCCTTTCCATCGAACAGGGGGCCCGCCTAGACAGCGTTTAGCGCAGCAAGAGGGGGCCCCTTACGGGAGAAAGTGCCCCTATTGTGGTGTTTGGTCATTTGGAACAAAGAGCGAAGATAAAAAAAAAGGGGGGGAAAAGAACTGAGGTTATGCCTCGTGCATTCTCGTCTGCATGGGGTACGTCCAGCTAGGCACACGGAGTGGCGCTCTTTCCAGGTGACACTTTAAGTGCCCCCTCTGCCTGCGTGGTTGCCGCGTAGCTTACCTCTTCATCTGTTGGGCAGCTTACCGCTTCACCTGCCGCTTCTCTATTGCTCCACCATGATGGGCGGTGAAGTGATCGTCGAGAAGAACCCGGAGAGCAAATTCTGCGTGGCGAGCAAGGAGCCGCTGTGCGACAGCGTCATATGGGAGCTGTTACAGAACTACTATCAGAAGGCGGCCATCAACGCATGGAAGGAAAATGTTGTGCCCTCCTTCGTGACTAGCAACAGCAAAATCGCCAAAGACTACGCGCGAGTGATAATTAATTACATGAAGGACTGGTTCAACAGCAAAGAGTGTGACAGAAATGTACCAATATACATATTAGAAATAGGAGCAGGCCATGGGAAATTTACGTATCTCATTTTAAGAGCATTAACCAAATATCAGAAATACTTTAAGAGCATGAACCTACCGGACAGGCCATTCGTGTATGTATTTACAGACATCGCAAAAGACAACATCACGTATTGCATGAACAATGGGAGGTTGAAGCGGTTCATTAGCACGAGGGAGAGTTGTGATCGAACGTTCACAAGTAAGAACAACTCTTATTATGACTCGGAGTTTGAAAAAAATGAAGAAATCAATTACGACTCGTCGACAAACACATCAAGCTATTCCTCATCGTATAACGATACGGATTATTCAGAAGAAGGGGTAAGAAATTATTCCAACTTTTCTATGCTGGATTTTGCGTACTTTGATGGAAATGAAACGGAAGAAAAAATTTTTTTACAAGTGTCCAAAAGCTACATTCCTGAAAATACACCCATAGTGCTAATTTGCAACTATGTGCTCGATTCGCTGCTCACCGATGCCTGGATTGTTAATGGAGAGGAAGACTTCAGGAGGGCCCTTCTTTCTGTGTACTCCCCTAATGTAGAGGAAGAAAAAACGAATGCGGATATTATGCTACGTATGTCTGTCACGTGGGATTGGGAAAAGGTCAATATCGATGAAGAAATTAAGAAGCCCCAAACGGAGAAACCATCCGATTATTTAAGAAAATATAAAGAAATTTACACTGTGCTAAAGTTGTACTCCTATTTTAATCAACCATTATCTTTTGTCCTTCCAGTGGGAGCATTTATTTTATTTGACAGGATATTAAAGTTGAGTGGAAATAAATTATTGTGTCTTATTGGTGATAAGGGTTACCAATCTTATGAAGAATTTAAGGGACATAGAGATCCACATATTGTAGTGCATGGTAGTCTCTCCTTTATGGTAAACTTGAACGCCATTTGTCTCTACTTCTTATCCCGGGGTGGGCACTACATACATACTCCCTACTCGGATACATTTCAGATCGTCACTCTGTTGATGCATAAGAAGCATTATGAGGGGGGAGACTACGAATCGGGGGTGGAAGAAGGAGTTTTTACATCAGGGAGAAATAGCCTCGGTGATGAATCGAACTTGACCTACTCCACCTTAACCGAGCGGATGAGAAAGGATAAGCGAGAGGGAATTTATCAGTTTAATATTATTGACTATTTTAAGAAAAATTCCAAAGATGGGAACCTGAGGAGGAGGTATCATAACCAAGTGAGCACGGCGTCGTCCTCCTGCAGGTTGAAGGGAACCGCTGGGGGGAGCAGAACGAATCTGGGCAGGACAGATTTGGGCAGAACGGATCTTGGCAGAACGGATCTGGGCAGTCGCCTATCGGGCCGCTTCCCCCCGAACGACCAAAGTGTGTACAAAAAGATGAAAAAAATAAACTTAAAAAATTTAAACAACATGTCGATAAAGTTCGGAGGAACCATTTCGTCCTTCTTCGACAACATGGAGCAATTTCCACCCGATGTCTTGATCAACTGGCAAAAAGCAGTCATCCATAATGTCAACAATAACCCTACTAATGTGAGCATAAAGGAGCTCATCTCCTTATTGAGGTACTCGAATCACGACTCGGATGTTTTTTACAACATAAGAAATGTATTCACCTCTTTGGTTAACTACCCCAATATCAATGGGAGGACAGAGAAGGACATCCTTCTGGACATAAAAGAATGTTATGATAATTATTACTCTTTGAAGACAGACGAAGACATTGCCGATGTGTGTGGTCATGTATGTATGAAGTTTGGTGAATTTGAGAAGGCGATATATTATATGAAACAAAGTCTGCGCAATTTTAAGCAGAGTCGACACTCCTCTACGTATATTAACATTGCGTCATGCTATAAGGTACTCCGAAATTATTACAAATCGATTAAATTCATCAGATGTGCGATTAAGTTGTCCAATCGGGAGGCTCGAAGGAGGGTTCCATGTGGGGAGGCAGGAGAAGATGGACACCATCCACACGGAGAACACAGCGCACATGGCGAACACAGCGCACATGGAGGATTCTCCCACAACAATCTGAATCATGCACACGACCTTCTGTATAACATCCAATTTTGCTTGAATCCAATTACCTACGCCATCGTAGGGGTCAACCATTTCGTGCAGAATGATGGTTTGTATTACCTCTCCTTCGAAAATCGAATAAAACTAAAGTTCATTTTTTTGCTTGCCAAGGAGGAGGAAGAAGTCCTACGCTTCATGAACAGTAAGTACAAAAGTTCAGCCTATGAGAAAAGCACTCGAAACATGGACCTCTCCGAGATTATTATTGTCAGAGTTTACAACGCGAATGAGGTGATCTCCATGGAGGAGGTGGACACCACCCAACTGAGTGGTGGAAAAAAGGTGGAAGTAACTCAATATGGAGATAACCAAGCGGAAGAGCAAAATCGATCCTACCAGAATGTAGCCCATTTGAAGAAGAACCTCCGAGAGTGCCTATCCAAGTACAACTTCCAGTTCTGCGTAATCGACGCCCCGTGGGCAATAAAGGCAGACGTGACAGAGTTGATGGTGGATCACTCGAAGCACATGTTCACCTATGGTACCCTATCTGACTGTAGTAAGCGCTCCATGGAGGTGATTTCAAAATATAAGCAAATTTCTAAACAAATCAGTTGGGTAAACAACAACTATGTCCATGACGAGTGTCTGTATGAAGCGAGAGATGCACTGAATCACATCAAGAGCGTCATATCCGTGACGGTTACTCATTATAGCATGAATTTGTACAATAAGAAAAATGGCTCCATCCCCAGTGCGCACATTTTGACAGAAGATCTGTGCATCATTCTGAATGCCCTGCAAGTGATCTTGAACTTGAACGTGACGGGCTTGACAGCCAACTTTTTGAGGCGCCAGGGAGGGGACGCGGCGGGTAAAGAGGCGGCGAAGGAGGAGAGCCAAGGCGACAAGTTAGTAACAGGGGGGGAGATGGAGATGGAGATGGTGAAGCAGATGGAGGAGAAGGCGGAGAAGACCCACCTAGACGGAGACTACATCTCCCTCTCAGGCATACTAACCTTCCAACACCACAAAACATTGCCGGACGAAATGAACGTGCACGGGAACTACCTCCTAATGAATAACCGAAATGAAGAGTTCTTAACAAAAATTAATTTCGTTGGGGTTCACGGGTCCTTGTGCTTAAAAAAAACGTTATCCAATTGGTCAGTCCAAGTGTTTAACCTGAATAATGCGAAGGTGTACGAGAAGTCGGGTCGCATTTCAGCTAGCCAAAATTCGAACGATGTGTTCATTAGTCAGTATTTGATAAAAACGGATGGTAAGGATAACCAGGTGAAGCATTTTAACGAGTACGACTTGAAGGGTTCCTGCAAGGGTTCCAGTGAGTCCATCGACTCGGACATTGACATCTTGGAGTTTTCTTCCGACGAGGAATGGGGATCCTACCCAAAGGGATCTCCCCAAGTGGGGGCCTCTTCCGGAGCCATCATCGATGATGTGAAGAAAGAATGCTGCGATGAGGTTGAGTCTACGAAAGAGCACTATGCAGCAGTGGCCGCGAGCAACAACCACGATGAGCTATCCCTTGATAAAAATTTGGACGTTCTGAAGGGCATACCAGGAAGGAGGTTCCATTCCACAGGAAAGGACGTATACGAAAATATAAACTTGGACGAGTCCCTCGTCGACGTCTCGGTTAATAACAACTGCTTTTACTCGAGGATCGTTGAGGGGATACAGATGTCCCACAAGAAGGGGGGTGCGATGGTTCACTTTAAGTACATGGCGCCTTGAGCGTACCTGCGTGGGTTTGCGTGGATTTGCGTGGGTTTGCGTGGTATTCCGCAGATTTGCGTGCATTTCCGCAGACTTGCGTCGATCTACCGTGTGCATGGGTAGGCGCGCGTTGCCAAAAAATGGAAGGCTCTGCAAGTTTACGGGGAGACAACAAAAACAAGAACATAAAGCAAAACTAACTGCAGTTCGCAAAATAAGGTGAAAAAAAAAATTTGCAAATTGTAACGCCAGATGTTAGACACAAAGGTGTAACTCCGCAAGGGACCTTTTCCTTACCAAAAAAAAAAAAAAAAAAAAAAAGGAAGGAAGGAAGGAAGGAAGGAAGGCAGGAAGGAATGCGATGTGGTCCTCCCAACGAAGGCGCAACGGGGGGGGAGCTTCGACAAAGAGGTTGGTCGCCACCTCGGGATGGCTCCCCCCACACAGACACACCGAGCAGCTATATCAAAATTTGGGAAAACTCGTTCCCCAAGAAGTCGTACTGAGAAAAGTTGATGTACGACGAAAAGTCCAAGTTGGGATCGGCCTCGGACTTATTCTTCTTAATCTTCTTAATATATTTTTTGATCTCATTTATGGAGAGCTGAAAAAGTTTTTGTAATTTATTTTTCGTAATATGGAGAGTGTGGCAAATTTCGTCATCAGTAAAAATCTTCTTCCTTAAGAAAAGACCAAACTTCATAAAAATAATTAGCTTGTTGATTTTTTTTTTTAGCGACTTGCAAATAAACTTTCGTAATCCCTTTATCACAAGATCGTTGTATACAATTTCGTTCATGCTATGGATATCATCCGCATTGACAATTAAATCTGTGTATGTGTTTTTTTCTGGGTGGGCTGAATTATTATTATTTTGGTACACAATTGGCTTTTCAGCATCTATGACGTTGACAGCTGAGGAGAGAGCTTTCTGAACCCGTTCCATGGTCATATCCAACCCGTCTCCGATTTCTTTGATGCTCGGTTTTCTTTCATGTTTTTCTTCAAAACTTTCTTCAAATTTTTTTATCTTATTATAATCTTTGTACGTATGTGGCGACACGGAAACGAAGGACTTGTGCTTCTGATAGTAATTGTAGGTGCTGTTTTTTGCCCAGATGTAGACATACTTTGTCAGATTCTTTATTCCTAATTTTTCTACATCATATCTTCTGAACCCATTTTTCACTGCATCTAAGCTGACTAGCAAAAAGTCATCTTCACTTAAGTTGCTACTAAAATTGGATTCAGCTTTCCGTATAATGTTATTAATCAGTGGGATGAAATATATTAGCAATTTTTGGGACAACTTTATTTTAACTTCTAATTTGTGTATGAAAATTTCTTTGTCGTAGTTGTAAGCAAAGGTTACTTCCTCCAGAAGGGGGGGTCTGTTTTCCAACTTTTCCAACATGTAAATGGAATTTTCAAAAAAGACGATGTCTTTGATGCACTCGATGAATTTCTGCACTTCTGAGTTTATCAAATTTTCGCAGTCGTTGTAGAGGACCACTTCGTTGTTGTCGAAGTAGTCGGTGAAGATGTCCCGCTTGGGGGGGGAGGGCGCAGAGGGAAGTCGCTCCCCATTAGCAGCTACCCCATTAGCAGCTCCCCCGTTAGCAGCTCCCCCGTTAGCAGCTCCCCCGTTAGCAGCTACCCCGTTAGAAGCTACCCCATTAGCAGCTACCCCATTAGCAGCTACCCCTTTCGGGGCCGCTCCCCCCTTCTTCCCTCTCGGATCAGGTTCGCTCCCTTTCCCTTGATCGCCAACCGGAGAGGCCACGTCCGGCACGGAAAAGTCATAGGGGGCCACCACATCCCCACCTCCTGCAGCACCGTTCCTGAACAAACTGAACATATTTGTCTTATTGTAAAAGTACGTCTTAATGAGCAATTCTTCATCGTCCTTCTGCACCAGCGTCTTCATTTTGTAAATATAAACAATGAGCTTCTTCAGATTCTCAACGGACACATTAATTTCCTTAGACCATAGATCCAACGTTAGGATTTTTTTCTGGTCCCTTATGCTCTCATAATACTCTAACCTTAACTTATGAAACAAGTACTGTTTTATCACCTCTATATTCACAGTTTGTCCGTTTAGGAGAAGTATATTTTCTTTGATTTTTTTTTTGGACGCTTTGAATATGCTCCTGTCCTTGAAAGAAAGCAGCACTTCATTTAGCCTTTTTTTTTCTCTGTCGTACACTTCGTTCATGTATCCTCTTTTGAGTTTGAGGCGAATTTTTTTTGTCCTTTTTTGGTGCGGGGTCTCCGCTTTGTTTGACTCTTTTGTAGCGTCTGTCTCTTCTGCAGCGTCTGTCTCTTCTGCAGCGTCTGTCTCTTCTGCAACGCCTGACCCTTCTGCAGCGCCTGACCCTTCTGCTGCGTCACTGCGCTGCACATCCGTTGCACCCCGCCGCTTCACCCTGCCAACCAAAAAACCAATGTTCGGATTAGGGTTCATAGTGAAGAAACTCACCAGCCCATCCTCAAAATTTACATTATCATCTACACTCTTGTTTAGCACACTGCTACAGCAGAGGGAGTTGAAGTAACTGTTCGATGAGCTTTTGGTTGTGGGGAGGTGTTCTTCACTTGGGAGCTTCGCCTTTTCACCCCTTGCACTGGCACTACCAATTGTGCCGGTCCCCCCTTTGGCATAGCGCCTGGGGGAGAGCCTTTTGTGTACCTTCACCCCCGCATTGGGAAAAAGGCCTAACTGGTCTCCGCCACGGGTCACCCGGTACGCCTGAACGTAGCCGGCATTTTGGCTCAACAAAATTAGGGAGAGCACCACCACGTAGAGGTGCAGCAGGGCGATGCGGAAAATGTTGCGGGTGCTTCGGCTGTTGCGGGTGCTGTGGCTGCTGTGGCTTCTGCGGCTGCTGCGGCGACTGGCGCTTCCGCTTCTGTGGCGGCGGTTGTCCCCCTCTGCCTTGAGCCCCCTGCCGGTCTTGCAGTTACCAATGGTCGGTGCGACTAGCAGGAGTAAGAGTGGCTGCATCCGATGTTAGTCATTCCACGGTGGCATTTTCACGGCATCTCCAAGGGGGAGCTACTCAAACGTTTGAGAGGCATGCAATGTCATCAATAACGTAAAAGAGCAATCATCTGCTGCGGAGGGAGGTGTACATTCTCTCGTTTTCCTCGCTATGCAACTGTTTCGATTCTTTTGCAAAAAAAAAAAAAAAGGTTCGTCCAGATGGAGGGCTGAACACATCACTTTTGTTTGAAGATTTTAACACCTTCGTTGTTCAACCGGGTTTTGTGATTCTTCCCTCTGCGGAGATTACCATGAGTGTGAAAGTGCGTGTAGGTAAGCTCCTTTCCTACTTGGCTATAAAAAATGGCACCCTCTCATGTTTGCTTGAAATTGGGGAGATGTATCATTGGGTCGTTTGCCTCCTCACTCACACTGCATCGAACAAGTGTGCACGTGGATGTGTTCCTTTACGTGTTCATGCTCAGTGGTGGTTATCTTTTTAAGGGGGTTCGTCGCCTCTTTCTGAGCGCCACTTTAGGGATGGCTTTTCGCTCATGGGTCAGAGTACACATAAAGGAGGTAGGCCACGTAGGATAGCTTCTCCCCCTTTTTAGATAATAATTTACACGTAACTGGAGGGTTGTTAATTGGGGGGGAGGGCTTCCCTTTGTACTTTTAAAAATGTACCCATATGAGTAATATGAGCAAGCTAATATATGCCTTCCAGCTTTTCCATGCGTTTGGCTCCGTTCGCCTTTCTTCCTCAAATGTGGTGGGGTAACCCTTTTATGGGATCAAAGTTGGCTGGTACCTGTTTGGATGGCTTGCCGTAAGGGGGAGTAAAAGTGGAGGGGGAAATGCAAACACGCTTGCGACATGTATGTATGCTTTTGTATGTACGCATCTCAGGTAAGAATCCCCCCCCCCTCCTTTGGAAGCTCGAACGGGTTACTCCTTTCCGCGCAACTGTAACCACGCTGTATTTTTCTACACCTCAATTGTTTCATCAGCCAGGTGTAGCACACGTCCATTTGTTTCCTCCTATGGGTTCATAAACTTATCCGCATTGTGTTTTTGTGCGTGGCAATTTAGCTTCTCTTTCTACTTATTTTTTTTTTTTTTTTTTTTAAAGAAACGCATTGTTAACTTAAATGATACTTCCTTCCGGACCATGGAGGAAACCACGAACGCTTTTCTTTATTTTTTGAGATATATATAAAGGATAGATAGGCCCTCGAGTGAGTGCAATACTCGGATTTACTTTTCGGATTTACCTTGTCGAGAGGCCGGTGCAGCGTACGTCTGTTTCTTACCCGTCATTTTGCTGTGCTCACTTGAGCACATATGCTTCTTCTATAACGATAATAATATATTGACAGAATGGCCGAGTGGTCTAAGGCGCTACCTTCAGACGGTAGTCTGTATAAGGCGTGGGTTCGAATCCCGCTTCTGTCAAAGAAAAATAAAATTCTTTTATGGGCTCGCGGTGTGAAAGGAGTGAAAATGAAAAATGAGAGAGAGAGAGAGGCTTTATAGAGAGTTGTTTTCTTCCTATTGCCGCTTTTAAAAAATTGTGGAAGAGTTTCCTATTTTGCAGAAACGTTTTCTATATTCTTTTAACGAATGAGCCATTGCTACTTTATATCGACCAGTGGGATCTTTTTTTATAAATGTCGGCGTTGCTAAAGGGAAAAGAGGCTCTGCCTTGAGGGAGGCGCGCACAGCTTCTACAGGGCAGTTACTCTTTAACATTTTTTTTTAAAATTCAATTGTGACATCTTTTCATGAACAGAAAAGAAGATGCTCATTTGGGGCTTCCCCATACCCCTTTTGTTAATGGGCACAAAAGAGGAACCGCGTAAAGGTTTCTGAGCACCTTTATAAAGGCGTACTTCCTCCAAAGAGGGGGGAGGGTTTCAGTTCAAACATGGAGCGAACCACTGGTAAGCCATCCCATTAGTGCCATTTTAGGACTCTCGAAAGGGGTAACATAATATATAATATGGTATGCCTTAACTGTACTGGAAAAGAAGGAGCCGATATTTCTTGTCCTATGATGAACTACCAATTGAGGTTTCCGCCAAATGAACAGAAGAATTAGTTGGGAATAATGAGTCTTCCTTAAATTATACTTCCTATTAGGTAGAGATTTGAACAAAGGTTGGGATGGTCTATCTACAGCAAGGTGAATTGATTGGCACTCCTTCATTTGAAGCAGTTTTCCATTTGGGGTACTTCCTCAGAAATGAGAAAAAAGCAGCGAGCTCCCTTGCGTTACATGTAGAGGACCACCCAAAAATTATATATTCCCATCTCCCACCCTACTTAGCCTTTGCCAAAATGAGTGTGTGCCTCTTTAGGCAGCGTTTTTGTGCGTAAGAGGATGTTTTCCCTCTTGAGGAACTGAATCAAAAAGGGGGGAGAGGCAGTGGTATAATCATATGTATTTGGCAAGTGGGGGGACGATACGCCGACAGCAAAATGGAAGTGATATATATAGATAATACCCTCCCTCCCTATGCCTTCAAAGTCTGCCTTTTTTAAAACGTGGTTTTTCCTCTGAATTAAAAACACGCCTGCTAAAGGGGGTTACCCTAATTCACCAGCATACGTAATAATCACCCAGGTGAAAAATATGGAAATGGACGATATGCTCAACATATTTCCCAATTGTATAGAAAAAAAATATTTTACCAATAATACGCAGAAGTACGTATAAATATACCGTATAGTAATATTATATATTATATAAATATTATGCATAAATATTTTAGGCATTTTTTAAATGCTTTTATATCTATATGTACGTACATATGCCGTGCTAATTATTTTCGCGTTGCATATTTTTTTTTACCTCTGCATAAACGGTGAATCCCACGCTTCTAACTTTTGCCTAGTCGGCAGACGCAAAATGGACCAGCCGGGAATCGAACCCGGGAGCTTTCGCATGCGAAGCGAACGTGATACCACTACACCACTAGCCCAAGAATACATAACATCATACTTTGCCTATAGAGAGGAACTATTTTTCGAAGCGGAGCGGCCAAAGTGGGGAAGTTCCCGCTCGGTGCTTCGTCGTAGGCCTCGAAAGGGTTGTTTTCAGGGGGTTACTCAAGAGGGTTGTTTTCAGGGGGTTACTCCTGGGGGTTGCTTCAAATCTTTTGTTCCATTTTGAGCGAACTTCCCAGGAGCGAGGATGGCCTGTTGGGGATACATCCTCTTGTTCCCATTTTATCGGCGTATGCAAAATGATAATTGTGCCCCTCGACACCATTTTTTTTTCCCCCCCTCAATTGTGATGTAGCACTAACAGGTTGTTCACGTAATAGCGTTAATTTATGTGTGACAAGTGGGCGTGATAATAAAATCGCTCAGGATTTTCTTTCCTCTAAGTTGCAGCGTGTCGTACGGGACAAGCCCCCCCCCAAAAAAATGCAAAGCAATTCGCTCACGGGGAATTTTTAAAAGGGGAACACATGCCCAGGGGCACGGACACATCGGGTAAGATTAGCAGGTGGATGTTAAGAAAGCGGTGCTGGCACATCGGTTACCCTTGGCGGGCGTGTTTCACTTCGCCGTGGGTGCGTAATATGGGGAGGGGAAAGGGGAAAATTGCCCAATTTAGCTTTTCGCAGGTTGACCATACCGCTTTGTGTGTAACGGGGGGAAAATACAGAGGACACTGCTTCGTTGGGGGCACTCAGCTGCGACTTCTTCACCACGAGTGATATTTTTGCAAATGGTCCAGGGGGATAGCGAAATGGGGGGGAAATGCCCGAGGTGTTTCAGCAGTTGAATTTGCTCTGCGTTGGTTCGCCATTACTTTTTAAAAAAATTTTTTTTTTGTTTCGCGGATCCATTTGAAAGTGCTACCTGAGAGGGACACCTTGAGCACCCTCACGCTTCTAACTTGGGGAGGCCCCCTTTGCCGCTTCACCGCGCCGCTATGGAGCTGGTGACGTGGGAGGACCAATTGGATGGTGGCGAGGTGGAAACGGTTGGGGGGATAGGCACCAGAAAAGGAGAGGCCTCAAGGAGTCGAAGTAATAGCAGAGAAGGAGTCGAGGCAAACGAGAACATCCCCTGGAATATCGCCTCCATGAACAGCGAAAATAAAAAGTACCTGCTCAGGAGCTACGTGGAAAAAATCAAGCGAATGAGCCAGCACAGCGTGAAGCCAAAGTATTATGACATCCTCGGCGTCAGTAGCAACGCGGATGGAAAAACCATAAGGAGGAGTTACCTCCAACTGTCGAAGCTCTTCAGTGTCCACAAGAAGCTGTCCCTCGAACATGAAGAGTGTTATCATTACATCCAAAAGGCGTATCAAATGCTGACAGATAAATTTGAAAAATTCTACTACGATGTGTTAAATGGATATATCCATGAATCCACCATCGAGACATGTAGGAGACAGTTGGAGGTGGAAGCAGACGTCATATACACAAATAAAATGAACGAAGTAAAAAATGTGTATTGGGAAAAACTCAAAGAAGAGGAAGAAAAAAACGGATTAATCATAGAGAAGGCTTTATTTGGAAATTTAACTTTAAAGGAAGAACATATAAATAATTGCCTTAACATGGATGTCATAACAGAGAATGATTTAGAAGGTCCCTTTCTTGACCTTACAACCATTTTGCAATCTCGAATTGAAAACAGCTCCTTTCTATTCAATGATGAATTTTCATTTGCCCATTTCTGTGATGTACCCAAACCCTTGATTAAAATTCCCTGTAGGAAGGACGTATCCTACGCGGACATTTTGCAAAGCACAGAAATGTACTTATATGTAAAGTATAAATTTTTAAATACCGATCATGAGCTGATTGTAGTGGATAGATGCAGATTCACTCTCCCACAGAGTACCCATCGAGCTTTCGGAAATCGTATTTGTGGACCCTTTTCTCCAGTCAACGTGATTAAAATGAAGCACTTGACCAATTCGCTGGTTGATACCATTTTCCACTTCTTCTCCAAAAATAAATTTTACATCACCCTGTTCACCACTATTCTTCTCTGCGCCCAGTCGGTGAAGTCGGCGTAGCGGAGTGGCAGCGGTGTGGCAGCGGTGTGGCGGCGGAGTAACAACAGGGTAGCAGCAGGGTAGCGGCGTGGAGGCGAGTCGCTGAAGGAGCGGACCTCACTTTGAACGCGCACTGTTGGCAACTTGATAGCGGAGTGTGGGGTCCATTCGCTCGCCGCGATGCTACCCTCTGTTCGATTTGTGAGCCCCCTTCTCGCCCAGCTGCTCCAAGGATAAGTATTCATTTACAAACAGAGACAATCCCTTGTGTAGTCCCTCGCACAGGGCAGATCTCCCCGCATGGGTGGGCCCCCCCGTCAGTGCCTCACGAAGTTGCGTTCTGGTGGAATCGTCCAGGAAAGTCAGAAAGAGGTAAAATGTGTCTCGAGTGAATACAAAGTGGGGGGGTTCGCTATAGTCTCCGTGGGCATGCAGCCCGTTCGGGTTATTCCGGGTGTTGTTTGCACTTGGGTCATTTTCCCCATTATTATCACTCTCCATAAACTCCTTCCCAAACAGATCAGACGAGCCACGCTGCTCATCGCCGTTTTTGAAAAACCAGTTTGCAATAAAATCGCAGGAGTCTCTCTTGCGCAGGTCTTCCAGCTGGACAAGCAGCTCGTTTATTTTCCCAACCAGCTGCTCATTTTCTGTTCTATATTTTTTATTTTCTTTGATTAAATTTCTCCTTGGAGCGTCATCTTCCGAAATGTGCCTTCTCCGTCCGAAGTACTTCATGACGTAGTCGTAGGGGTTTTCCACTTTGTCCCTGTTCCGTATCAGCTTCACAAACAAGTGGACGAATACAAAAAAGACGTTACTTTCTGCTAAGTATTTTTTGAAGTGGTATAACTGATTTTTCTCTTTATTTTTTTTCATCCCTTTGAGGTACTTCCTCACCATGGTGCGCTCGTCCTCGTCATGCAGTGGTGCCGCGGAGGCGGTGCATTCTCCGCGGCTGCTACCCTGGCCATTGCATTCGTCACTGCGTTCGTCACGGCGCTCGCCACTGCATTCACCACTGCATTCACCACTGCAATCGTCGCTGCAATCGTCGCTCCTGTCGCTGCTGCTGGTCGTGCCTGGGGTGGGGCAATTCCCCAATTTCATGAGCAGGCTTTCTCCCCGAGCACACTTCATAATGCATCGTAGAAATTCTAAGCAGCTTATGCAATTTTTTTTTCCCTTACATTTGCGCACATGGATGGACTGAGCTATTCGGGTAACCCACTTGGCATCTCAACAAATTTTACTTCTCCCCCAATGGGTGTGTATGGGGGCATTCACTTTATTTTGTGCAAATTTTGCGAACCCTACGCAGTGGCATGTTAGCGTGTCTATTTTGTTCGTCACGCGGGGAAAAAAAAAAAAAAAAAAGGACGTGCCGCTTTAAAATGCGGACCATATGTTCAGTGGGAAGAGTCCAAATGGACCTATGAGTTAGACAGATAGTGCACGTTACTCTGTTTGAAGCCCATGCCAAATGGGGTGCGCAAATGAGGGTGAAAACCCATTCGCGCGCGTGATGCGTGATTCGCCCTCCGCAGAAGGGCCCCTTTTTTGTGCTGCGGTTTTACGAAAAAATAGCCCCAGGGGTGGGGAGCGGTTACGTTAGTGTGCTGTGCCGATGAAGTACTTCGATGGATCGCTCTGCGTGGCTGCGTCGATGAGGTGCTTCGATGGACCGCTCTGCATGGCTGCGTCTGTGAGGCACTTCGATGGACCGCTCCGCGTAACTGCGTCGGTGAGTCGCATCGATTTGCTGCTTGTCTGCCCCGCTTCAGTGCTCCACCCGGCGGGTCATCCCCCGTCGTACACGGGGCGCTGGTCAATCCTCACCGTCTTACAAACATAGTCATGTCCTGCCGTGTGTACATTCAACCCATCCCTAGCGTTAACGATGTCAGAAATTTGGTCATTATGTATATTCTGTACATTACATTCAAGATTTCCAAAGTAGGCATTGTAAATATAAAACTTTGAAGTGAAGTGATCATTAGTTTGAACCACATTGGCGATAAAATGTTCGTCATTCATGAAGATACTTTTATTGAATGTGCATGATAAGAATCCATTCCCGAAGGTGAAAGGGGATTGAAAATTTCGAATATCCCAAATTTTTGTTTGTCCATCAAGTCCAGAAGTAAGAAGGTAGTAATTACTTTTACTAAAAGTAACAGATTCTACAGAATAACCATTATGGGCATTAAATTGTGTGTGTACCAATTTTGATTCATGTCCATCCCATATTTTTATATGACCATCTTTAGACACAGAGGAATAGAGATTTCCATCTGATGTGCCACTGATGCAATTTATGGTGGCACTATGATGTTGGTTTTGTTTTTCATATGAAGTGAAACACTGTAAGGTCTCCAAATCGAAAAGTTTTACAATATTTTCATTTTTATTACATGCATATAAAAAATCTCCACAAGGATGGACATAGAGATATACGAACGGTTTTTTATCTTGTATGACTACATTTTGAGTAGGGAGATCATTTATTATTTTTCCCCTTATATTTCTTCGGTACCTAAATTGTTGCTTTTTTTTTTTTAATATTTTACTCACATCGATAATTTGAATAGTGCAATCATCGCTAGCTGAGAATAACAGATTTTTTACAGGGTGGAATTTCAGGCAGTTAATTTTTCCCATATGTTTATTGTCAATGATGTGTATTTTTCTCTTCTTCACATTATCATATATTTTACAAATTTTAATGACGTGATCTGCTCCACCTGAGCAGAGCACATTTCTTGTGTTGTTCGTCGCACAGCAAGTGACTTTATGTTGGTGAATTAATTCTACTCGGTCGGTGATGTCATAGGAATATGCTATCCTTCCTCCCTTTTCCTTTTTTAATGAATCTAAATTTAGGACAGTAGTCTCATTGTTACTACGTAGCTGTGCATTTTTTATGAATATACCGTATGTTTTCAACTTTGCAATTTGGTCATTCCGTTGGTCGTCTTTTTTTCCACCTTCTTCCTCCATGTCCTTTTCGAATTCAGGCCCCCCTTTGTACAAGCTCTTCGAGTATAGCTTGAACAGGTAATTTTCCTCCTTCACTGTTTTACTTTGCTCTAAATTTATTTCCTTCCTCAGGGTTTCGAACGAATCGGTTAGGTCGTCGTCCCTGAGTTGTTTTAGCACCGCTTCGTAAAATGCGATTTTGTTGATGTCTCCGATTTGTTTGGGTTTTTTCTGCTCCGCGGGGGGGGGTCCACCTCCCTCGGTTTGGCAGGGTTCCCCACTTTGGCGGGGTTCTCCACTTTGGAGGGGTTCCCCAGTTTGCAGGTTCTCCCCAGTTTGCAGGTTCTCCCCTGCTTTGTTGCTTTCCCCATCTTGGCCGCTGCCCCCAGCTGGGTCGCCCCCCTTACTGGGCGCGAACAAACTGCTGACGCTGAACCCCTTCATTCTTGAGCCACTTCAAAACGACCCTGTCGTAGTTTATCGAGCGGGCCACGCATACAGAGGTGCGCAGATAGGCATGTGCACAGGCAGCCATCTATACCTGCACATGCATGCGCGACTGCGGGGAGGAGCAGGGGCTACCTCTACCTTTCTTCTTCACATATAATTAAGCTGCACAGAAACGAGTGGCTAATTTGCATAGCCCCATTTTTGCTACCTTCAAAATGTGGGGAAAAAAAAAATACTACCTTCTGCTGATCTTCGCGAAGGGTTGAGAAGCGCCCCTTTTGGTAAAGTGCGAACCGTGAGCAATGGTCATTCAAAATGAAGTCAGGTGAATTCACGGAGGACTCGGCATCTGACATGAATCTCTAATAAGCACAACTAAACGGAGTTACCCAAATGAACGTACGTATCAACTGAGATGCGAATAAGGAAATGGAGCCGTTCCGTTTCGTTCGCCTTTAAGAAGTGCATAAAAATGAAGTGAGCGTTGGGTGGGTACCTGCAACGATCATTTTTTTTTTTCTTCCAAAAAATATATTTTTTTATTTCCCATCTGTCCCTCTTCTTAAAAGGCATCACCGCGGGGATATAGGCCCCTAAACGTGTTGGAACCATTTTAACGCATTTTTCCGTGTATAAAGGACGTAGGTGTGGCATGCCAATTGAATACCTTCCATTTTCTCCCTCGTCAACTCTCTTATTTATGTGCATGCATCTTCTATGCTTAGAAGAATGTCCCAAATGGGATGGCCAACAAATAGTGCCTCAAATTTGGGGAGGGCCATGCGGGAGAGAGAGTTAATACAGCCAATGCGGACACATATATTCAACGTGGTGAAAAAAAAAAAAATAATTGCAAATGGACCATCGGAGGAAAGTAGAAAATAACTGCGTTTTTAAAACTACCCCCTGGTGTTAGATGATTGTACACTTTTTTTTGTGCTTTATATTTGTGTAAAGCTACGGAGAGGGTCTTTTTTCTCCACTCGGGTGAAGCAGCGGAACATGGTTAGCCATTCTGATGCACAGAATAGTGAAGGTTGACTCGGACAGTTAGCGGAAAGGCCTGCCCTACCGGAAGAGCAATCAGAGCAATCAATCGGTATGAGACACATCACGCATATGCGCTACTCGATGCTTTTTCCCTTTTGTGTTTCCCCCATTTGGTTTACATAATCGAGAAATGTGTATTTTCCACTTCCTGCTGTTGCACGGTTATCTCCTGACCGATACGTAGGAACCGGCTAGTAATTTCTGCCCCCACTCCTCCACTTTTATCCCAAAACGGGGGCTATCCCATTTGTGTGGAGGGGGGGGGGAACTTCCTTCAATTTGTTGCCACATTTTTAAACGTTTCCGACGTGGCATTCAAAATGACCACTTCTCTGTGCGAACGAACGCTTAAGAGGGTGCGAGGGTCCACCAAAAGGGAAAACCCAATTGCGCTAATTCGTCGGCGCAGTTCCGCCGCGTCGGTTTGGGTTAGTCGATTTCGCTTTGTTCGTGCCCGGTGTCGATTTTGCCGCTCTGTCGCTACTCTGTTGCGATTATGTTGCCGTTATGTTGCCACTATGTTGCCATTCCGTTTCTATTCTTCCTTTTCGGCTGGCCACTTCGCGCGCCTCGCGCTGCCCCGCACACGGAAGGGATATGAAGTCTTTACCAAAATGGGAAGCAACCTTGGCGATATTTCTTCAATAGCTAAGAGCATTTCGCTCTGTGTCTACTTCAACTGCGCGCATGTACGGAGGCGCCGCCGCCCGCATGCATAAACGTGTGCCAATTATTAGCATAGATACACTGAACTGTTTCTGCGCGGACGGGACAAAAAATGGCCTATCGACGGTTTTCACCTGTCGTGCGCATCGAATTGAAAATTGAAAAAAAATTGGCTGCGCGTATGCGCATGTTATGTATATAGTTATGTATGCATGTACGTACGTACGTTTTTTTTTTTTTTTTTTTTTCTTGCTGCGATCAGCTTTGTTCTGCCAGGTTATTTTTTTTTTTTTTTCTCCTGCCAACTTCTTCAAACCGAAATGCGACAGTGCAACTTTCTTCCAACTCATCTTCCCCCTGTAAATAAATTGCAACTCCATTCTTGGTTCATCCACATATGCGTGTTATTATTGCGCATACCATTTCCCCGCGATGTGAATACGTATATTTGAATGCTCGTATGCGTTTTTCAGTCTTCAAAGTTGAAGCAACCTTTCAGATGAACAGGCAAGACGCAAGAGATGAAATGCGCAAAGTGGAACAAATCACTCACGTTCACAATTTTCCTCCTTTTATATGTGAACAATGCGGTTAACGCGAATAGGAATGAACTGAAAGGAACGGATGGGGTGGATGTTCCCAACCAGAAGGACATCACCAACGATTACAACATCTTTGAGCGTATTTCAAGTGAAGGACAAAGCGCAAGTAGCAAAAGGGCAAGTGGCAAAAGGGCAAGTGTCAAAAGCGCAAGTAGCAACGATGATAGCCATATCTCCCAGAGTGACGCACAACACGCAGAAGAAGGAAGTGATGCAAAGCAAGGCAATACTTTCCTCGATGAAAAAAATAGTGTAAAAAATGTAGAAACTTATTTCATACAGGAAGGACAAGATAAAGCGAACCATACTGAACTGCACATGGAGAAGGAGGGGAAAGCAGTGGGCCATGTACAAAAGAATGCCAACTTGAGAAGCACGTCCTACGTCTCCTCACAGGGTGCAGTAAACCAGGCGTATAACTTCGCTCAGGAGAATCCCCCCCCCTTGGGCAAAAATGGTGCGTATATTGAACAGGTGACGAGGGCTCAGGATGATGTGAATACGACCGGAAATGATGGGGGAAGTAGGAGCGGTGAAGAAGGGCCCACAGACGGGGGAGATGGAAAAGATGGCGTGTCAAGTGGCAAGCCTGGAGAAACAATTAGCAGCACTCCTGAGAGCACCTCTGGAGAATCTTCAAAAGAGAACCAAGAGAAGAGAGACAAAGAAAAGGAGACGGAAGATAAGAGTAACCTCGAAGATAGTAAAAGCAACGAAAAGACAGACCAAGAGAATGGCAAGACCACAGCAGAGAAACCGAATAGCCACAGTGAGTCCACCACCACCCCGAGTGATGTTGGTACACGCGATAGTGAAGAAAAAGCAGAGGGAGACAGGCAAACTGGTATATCGCCTACCGGAGAACAGCGTACGGGAGACACCCCCACTTTAGACCACGCAGAGAAAATAAAAAATACGCTGCTCAAGGAGGGGAGAGAATTGAAGGAGACGACGAGCATGATCGATAACGCAGTGTACAACATGGAGCAGTTCATTTTAAAAACGAAGTTCTACACTACGGCAATCCGAAACTTCGTGCACTTCAAAGTTAACCACATTTGTGAATACTCCAAGTGTGGGTCCAACGCTCGCTGCTACATTGTGGAGAAGGATAAGGAGGAGTGCAGATGTATGGCTAACTACATGCCTGATGAAAGTGTGGATTATTTTAAGTGCATACCGAAGACGGAAAAGGATTGCTCGAAGGACAACGGGAATTGTGACGTGAATGCAGAGTGCTCCATTGATAAAAACAAAAATATAAAATGCCAATGTAAGTATAGTTATATTGGGGATGGTATTTTCTGCGTCATTGGTTCTCAGGAGAAGCAGTCGTTGTGCCTTCTGCTCGTGCTGCTAATTTGCGTTCTCCATAAGTTTCTTTTTTAGAGAAGCAAGGAGAGGGTCGCTGTTGGGTAAGGAAGTTTATCCTGACGGTGCTGTAGTTTTTGGTGTTCTTGGTGTTGTAGGGGGAAGGCGTGATGTTCCCCTTGAGAAGCATGTTCACATATACCAAGTGGGGTACCCCCAATGGAATGCCTTTTATTTTCACGTGGAAAATACATACACAAAAATTGAAGCCCCCCTTTTGGGGTAAATGTTTTTTGGGAGTTGCATGCCGCTTTTTTTCGCCCCCCTTTTTGCCCCAATTTCGACGTTGTAATTTTGTTTTTCCCCTCCACATTGACCCAACATGAGCATTTGTTGTTTTGCGACTTTCAATAAAGGTTACATAACTCCTCTTCCCCGTTGTGTTTAATTTTTTACCTTTCCGAATTGGTGCAACTTTTGAGTTTGTTTTGCTTTTTAATACAGCTACGTAACTTCTTTTCCCTTTTCCCATTTTTGCTTAATTTTTTGTTAATTTTTTTTTTTTTTTTTTTTTTCTCCTACTTTCAACGCGTTGTGCAGAATCGTACACGCTATACGCCTGCGTTGCGAAGCTTTGTTAACAAAATGGGTGCCGCTTCAGTGGGCCTTTCCAGCTGAGGGCGCGGCCGCAAACATCGGGGGAATCAGCAACCATCATGACGATAAAAGGTGAAATGCAAAATGTACTTCCCATATGGAGGAGGAACAAAAAAGTGATGAGTAAGACTGCACAAAGTGGGCATCATTTTCTTACCCACTTGGGAAAAAGGCTGATTATACAAAGTGTGGCACAGACAGGCAGGGAGAACCGCTGCATGGGCCCAGCCCAAGTGGGAGCCCATTGGAGAGGCAGAATGAACGGCGTCACAACTGAAGAGAGGAAAAAATCTATTTCGATATTATGCACTCCGAGGGAGTACCACACCGCTAGGGATATGCAAAAATTGTGGCTTCAGACATATCAAACGGACATGAATTTTGAACAAATCACACGCATTTTGAAATCCCTTGGGAGGGAAAAACCAACTGTGGAGGGGAAAAAAAACACAGAAAGAAAAGTCAGTTTGCTACTACCACATATATATAAAGAATGCGAAAGAAACTATATCCATTTTTCTTGCATTTTACACAACCTACACAAGTTGAGAGATAATTTCACGAAGGAATATAAGGAAAAGGTGTACATAAAAATGGAGGAATTATTCCTTCGCAATGTTAATGTCTTTACCATCAAAGAAATGACAATCATATTAAAGTGTTTGCTGGAGGAGAGAAAAATCAAGTGTGACAAAATGGTGCAGTTCTGCGCGTATAAATTTATGCACGTTTTATGTGTGGATATTTTATACAAAATGAGAAAGGAGCCTTCGTTTGATTTGCGCTTCCTTTCCGTTCTTTGCACACATTTTAAGGGGTGCATAGAGAATTATTTTTTTTCCAACGTGGGGAAAACAAACAGGGAGGATGAAATGGACCGTTTTTACCAAGCTGTACGTAGTTTAGGAAGCACCACTGATTATGGAGTTTTTGCGAGTTGCTCAGAAAATGGATCTCCTAGATATGGAAGCAACCTTTTCAACCTGCACGACGTGTCTGCTTTTATGTTTTTTTTGACGAAATGTAAATCGGCTTGTTGTCCAATGTATACATTCCTATCGCATGTGTACGTGTCGGTGAGCTTCCTGGGGGAAATAGCCTACCCTTTTTATGCGAAGCTAGAACGTCACTTTTTGAAGTTCGAAAGAGGTACGAAGTTTTGCTTTTCCGGGGGTAGTCGCACAGGGGGGACTGCTCCCGTGGAGGAGCACATGGAGGAGATCGACGAGAAGATAGTCGAGGAGGATGCGCGTGAACACCCCGACGAAGTGGCAGGCGCGCAGAATAACCTCGAATCAATATCAAAAGGCGAAATAATGCAATACATCTCACGTTTATTGCAGAGTGAGAGCCGTTTCAACCGTACTACTGCTTCACCCTTGCACAAGAAGGGGGATAAAGAGAGTGGGGTCATACGGGAGAACGTCCACAGCATGGCCGTTATCATCCATAGTAGTGTCAAAGCAAAGGAACGAAACATATTCACATACGTCTTAGCAAATTATCTTCTACTAAAATGTACACCTTTTTTAAATTTAATCGACATATGCAACATGTTCGAATTATTCATTTTGGACAGAACAACTGCTGCAGGGGCGGATGTGTATGGCGCCGTTTTTGCAAAGATCCGGCGGTTAATTATGGCTGAGGCGAGCACCAAAACGATGGCAATATTCTGCATAAGCAGCGCACGACTGAGGGGAGAGCTACGTGGATCGTTCTTGGATCACATCCTGGCGTTGTACCGAATCGTTTTGCAGAAGGGAAGGGGGTTATCTGTGGAATACGCCAACAACAATCGGAGAAATCACAAAAATTTGTCATTCCCCTTTGGAAGAGAAAACACGGTGATTTTTTCCAACGTGAGTAATTTTTTGTCCAGCCATAAAATCAGTTCTCTGTTTTATTTACTCTACTTGAGGAAATTTAACGACTTTTTAAATGCCTTGCTTGTTCATAAAAAAAGGGGCCATTGTTGTGCCTCCCTGATAAGCAAAATCGATATGCACGATTTGCTCAAAACATTTGTCAGCGTTTTTAAGATGTATGAACAAAATGGTCCTTACGACGGAAGACGGAGGGAAGAAATTTCAATACATTTAGATAAGTCTTCTGAATATTTACTGCAATTTTTGGAGGATATTTGCTTCGAAAAAATAATTTCTGTAGAGGGGTATTTTTCGAAGGACGTGCCACTTGCGTATGCGGAGGCGGATCGTTTGAAGAGAATAAAAATTCTGAATAGGTCATGTTATTTTTTCACATTGTTACTCCCCATGATTAAAAAATTGCAAATGGGGAATATCATTAATGACAGGACTGGGAAATTACTAACCCGAGTTTTCACGTCTTTTAAAAGCAGCATAAGGAGAACTTACCAAGACGAACTTTTTAGCGTCAACTGCAAGAGCGGCCAAAGCAGCAAAAGTTATGTGCACATTTGGAACTTTTTTTTTATGTTGAATGATGCGCGTGGCGAGGGGTGAGCATTTTGATGAAGCACCAGCATGTCGAAGTTTTCGCCTCGCGCGACTCTGACACACGTGGGAGGGCGCAAACGCGTATCACACATCGCAGCACAGAACGCAGTACAGAACGCAGTACAAAGCGCAGTACAGAGCGCAGTACAGAGCACAGTACACAGCATGCACCACGCCAGTGTCTATTTATTTCG
>NC_020404.1:1240701-1294330 GCF_000321355.1 Plasmodium cynomolgi strain B
TTTTACGTTTACCTAAAACTAAAAAAAAAAAAAAAAAAAAGACGAATTTGGAAAATGCCTCTTTTGGCTGAGTTAACTGCGAAAGAAAATGTTCCCCATCGTTTTAACTTCAAGCAGATTGCATGCGTCCGTTTTAATTTATTTTTTTTGAAAGGAGCGCTCGAGGGTGCGCCGATGTTGGTGGCCACATGATAGCAGCTGTCAGACACGCAGGTACGTACATGAACGCATGCTTCCTGAGAAGACCTATAGACACAAAGAGAAACATCGGACGCGAAGTGAGCACGCAATTGGGGAAGATATATAAATGGGGGAGGGCTCCACCCAAAGCATGGCAAAAAGGGGCGTTCAATTTGCCTACAAAGTAGGGGAGTTCTTTTTACAAATTGGTGCCTCTGCGCCCGTCTTTTTTACGTGAGTGAAACCCCGCGAGAAAATGAAATTCAGCGCCCTGTACACACTGTGCATTCTGTGCATCCCGTACCTATTGGCCACTTTAGCCAACTGTTCGGATGAGGAGGTGTACGAAAAAGTGAAGTCCATTGTGAACGAAGCATACGACTGCTCGCTGGAAGACGTGGAGTTCATAGACAAGTATAACGAAAAATTGTACTGGATATGGACGAATAATCTTTTCAGGTATTTAAGAGTCAAGCTGTATTTGTACGAAAGTGAAGACATTTACAAAAATGTGAAAGGGAAAAAAGGCAACGCTTTGGGGGACGATGTGGCGGATGCGCTGCGGGATGACTTCTTTATCTACAAAGAGAGAGAGGAATTCATACGAAATGCCCTGAACATTCTGTCCAGTGAAAAATCCTTGGCAAAAACGATAAGTGTATATACACCTAAAAAGGAAATAAAATTTTTCCAAGAATTATCGGAGAGACAGTTAATTGATCTGCTCATAAATGAAAAAAAATTTAATAAACTCATTTAACAAATTTAAATTGTTTCAAGATTTTCGAGACGTTTCAAATTCAAAATATTATTACCAGAAACGATTTTCACAAAGGGACGCAGAATTTAAAGCTGACGATAATGTAGGTATCGCCCGGAATGAACAAATGGAGGACGATAAAAATCTGGGGGTAAACCATAAGAGAACAAAAAATGTTATCACTTTTAATGCTGAGGAAATACCGCCCATGATGGAGATACCGTTCGACTTCTACGATCGGAACAAGTGGAACAAATATTTTTATTCCATCAATGATGAGTAAAAAATGAGCGTGTGTGAGATGGGAATCTGCAGGGTGAATTCCCTACAAGGGGACATCCCTCACACGATTGCCTCCCTCCCAGCCGTTGCATTCACGTCAAGTGGGTCTACGCGCACGTGGTGGTGGTGGTGCTACTGCTGGTGCTGAGCGGGAATCGATGTGATGATTAGCACATCCACCGAACTGTTCCTTTTTTTTTTTTTAATTGTTCATACGGATTGCTACGTACCGGGGAAGCCGGCGCCCCCTACGTCCACCATCCATTCAAAGTTGGCATGTACATTTAAAAAGACAAAAAAAAAAATAATAATAAAAAGGGGGTGCGCCAAAAAGAGGCAAATATCGTCTTTCGTACAGTGTTAAAATACACACACCCGTGAACAGGAAGCTACGGAGGCGCTCCCTCGAACGGAGGCATATTCACACACTTAACAAAAAAAAAGCCAAAGCTACTTCTCCATTGGGTAAAAAAACTTCGGAACCACCTTCTCTTTTAACTCCATTTGATTCTTACAAAAGTGTATAAAAAAATAATCCCTAATTTTGGAGTACCATGTAATGTTGGTCAATGCTGTTTTTTTGTTTTCCTCATTCTTGTGTGCCTCAATTAGATTTAGAGCTGCTATTTTGTACTTCACATATCGGTGATACTTCAGTGGGTTGTAGTCCTTATTGTGCAAATGCGTGTTTTCATCGACATCGTCGTAAATTGCATTCACGTCACTTAGGCTTAACTCCAAGACATTCTTATCTTTGCCTGTGAGGATGGGAAGCGAATATAGGTTACTCCATATAAGCTAGCAAAAATGTGCATGGACGTGTACACACACAGAAGGGGAGGCAATAATGCGATCTTGCATCCTTTGGCAAGGGGTACCCCTCTCAGTTTGCCATTTTTACCAACGCGAATTCTCTGGATTGGCCTCTTTCCAAAAAGCAGAGTTTTGGAAACGATTCTTTTGGGTATAAGATTTAACATTTAGAAAAAAAACGATAGGGAGGTGGAACACTTTTGGATCTTTGCAAAAATATGAATGAAGGGGAGCGTCTGTTGGGTCTTCACAACATTCCCCGTAAATGGGATAAGCCTATGCCTACAAATGTTTCGATATTTGTGTACATGCGTTTGTATGAAGGGGGTCACTGCATGGGGAGTTTTTTTTTTTTTTTTTTTTTTTTCCGTTAGAAAAAATACGTGCGTGTTCATTTATGGGACATTCTTTAAGGTGTACTATGCATAAGAATACATTAGTGTTTAAGAAAGCAAGCCATGGTTGTTCCATTCGCTTTAAAAGTGTGGCACAACTGTGGTTGTTTTTTTCACCACTTTGACCATTTCTTGTTTTGCCGTATTGTTATTTTTTCCTTTACTGTACATTTAAAGTGAAATTTTTTTTTTTTATCGCCATTCCCCAAAATTTGCTAAGCGCGCAGGTTGTTGTGAGTTCCTTTCGCGTGAAGTTCTAAGGGGGAGTGGAAAGAAAAATGGAATTTTATCGCGCTGGAGTGTACGAAAAGGAATAAAATCGAGTGAATTCTGAATTGTATTATTTTTTTTTTTTTCTAACTAGTGCACTGGAGCGAAATACGTATAGAATTGTTTGCGCCCCCAACGGTTGATGTTTCAGGGGCTGAGCTCATTTATGCAATTTTTTTTAACTTACGGTACGAACGCGAGCACACCATTACGGTAAGAGGGAGGGCGCCCACATTTACTAACATCTTTTCAGAGAAGGAAAAATACGCAGGGCCTCAAATGGACTTGCGTATTGTCAGTGCTACGCCTAGTGAGGATTCTTACTCATGAGAACGCGCAAACATACATGTGCAAATGAAGAGCCCCTTCGTGTATGAACAATTTTAAAAAGTGTAAATGCCTAAAGGTACGCTAAGAATTTTCGCCCGTTTTCCCGTTTAGCCCGTTCGCCTCTTCTGTTTTTTCCCAAATCTTCATTCCCGCGGGGGTGAGTATAACCCACGGCATTATAAACCAAAAAATGAGAAAAAATAAAAAGGGGAAAAAAATAAATACCTCCTCTGCGCAGTTTTGCATATCCCGCCGAGCGCACATCACAGCATCTTCTTTGCAATTTTCAGGAGAGTGATGTGAATGTATCCTCTTATATTAACATATTTACTAAGCACAAATGAGTCGCATAAAGGCAGTTTCGTCGCAGTTTCTTGTGGGTGCATCCGTAAGCAGTGCCAATTGCGCATGAACGGTGCGCTTGAACAATATGTAAATGAAAAGGGTAAAAAAAAAAAAATACCTAAGTAGTCATATCTATAGGATCATCCCAAAGGAAAAAACATCTCTGCACAAATGTGCATACATGTGAGCGTGTTCGTTGAACCCGTTAAATTTTGCCTAGTGATTCTATGAAAATGGGGAAAAAAAAAAAAAAAGTGTATGCCAGCGGCAAGAACGAAATAGCCATTTTGCAGCCAAAAAAAAAAAAAAAAAAAAAACAACTAGCTACTAGCTAAAATAAACAGCCACACAGTTGCGGAACAAAATGGCTAAACAACCAAACAGCCAAACGACAGCAACAACGCTGTTGCAAAAAGGGATAAGGAAAATGATGTACCATGCCAACGGAGACACGTGTAGAGGCTTGATCTTGCAACTGTTAAGACATATCACCTGTAGACAGTCCAGGTAGCCATATTGCATCAAAAAAAAAAAAAAACAATTTTCCTATCTAGCCAATTTTAACGAAAAGATGCTACCATAAGCCAGTTAAGAGGAAAAAAAAAAAAGAAAGAAAAAAAAAAAAAATAACTGGATTAACCCACCTTGGTTCCCCTTCAATTTTTTATAATTTTTTTTTTTTTTATTCGATCTCAAAATAACATCGACATTTTAAATAAAATTAATTTCCCCATTTGGTAATTTTTAATACATGTTTTATTTTGTAACAAAAAATTTCCTACTGTTTGGAATAAATTCTTTCAACATATATTTGTTGTATACTTTGTGGCATTCTTGTGCTTTTAATTTCTTATACTTTCAAAGCATTTGTTTTCCCCCTTTTATTTTAAATTTTAAAAGGTTTGTCATTATAACGAAACAGTTCCCCTTTTGAACATTTAATTCTTTTCAAGTTTTTTTTAAAGTTCGAAATGGCCAAGACATGCTACTTCCCATTTTTGTTCCTTACATATTTTTTTTTGAGCTCAGCTTTGTTAGCCCGTTCCGATGATGGGTACGTTTATAGTGAATCAGCATCAAAGTATGTAAGACCCAATTCGAACTATGAACAGCAGCAGGAGCAGCAGAATCTGCAACCCGGAAAAGCGCAAGATGGTGTCGTCGCCACCGTGAACAATGGCCCCTTGTCGGGACCTCAGTCCTCCCCAAGTGTTGAGGAGAAGGAAGAAGGTGAAGGAGGAAGCCAGTCGAGAGTGAAAAGGGAAGCGTCCCCAGAAGAAAAAGTAGCACCAGCAGAAAAAGCAGCACCAGCAGAAAAAGCAGCACCAGCAGAAAAAGCAGCACCAGCAGAAAATAAAACCAAGGATAGCACAGCAGTCGTCGACCCCCCAGCCTCCATGCTACAAAAGAGTGTGCCCTTGAAAAGTTTAAGGAGCCAAATTGGTACAATGATCTCAATATTTGCCTTAAATTCGTCTACCTATATCGACAGCATGAAAAAGTTATTTCATTTGTACAACACCTACATTGACATCAAGGAAGATGATTTTAGTAACGGATCAATATCACTACACATGAATTTTGATAAGAATACAAGTAATGAAAACACAGCTAAGCTGAACGCCGTGTTCTATGCAAGTTCAGCAAAGGATGACTCAAATATTGTAATGGCAAATGGAGAACACCTTATTGATTTAAACGTGAATGAACTGTTAAGAGAAAACACACTTGCAAATGGCCCTCATATGGAATCGTTTGGAAAAAAAGAGGGGAATGTTATTTCGGATGCGTCTGTCAAGGTGTACGAAGCTATTAAGGACAGTCAACTCGACGCCACGAAGCTTTTTATCACGCTAGACAAGAAGAGTGATGACACACTTTCCGTTTCAAAATTGGACGATTTTTTGGGCGAATGTTTGAAGGCTGCGCAGGATGCCTTGGCGCAGACAGGTGCTTCGAATAAGAAGAAGAAGAAAGCTGGAAATTTGCAAAGCGCCGATGCGGTTAGCGGAAGTCAGGCTAATGGAAGTCAGGCCAGTGGAAGTCAGGCCAGTGGAAGTCAGGCCAGTGGAAACCAGGCTAGTGGAAGCCAGGCTAGTGGAAGCCAGACCGGTGGAAACCAGACCGGTGGAAACCAGAAACCCAAAAAGACCAGAAAGGTTTTAATGGATGAATTCAAACAGAGCTTGATCTCGAAGGACATGGCCGCGTGTAAAGAGTCGGCCAAGCTGCTAATGGCGAATTCGACGGTATCCAGTTTGATGTACCTGTTCGTACTAATAGCACTAGGCGTCTTCTTGTTGTAGGAAGCTGACGCGAAAGGGACACTGTGGTGATCGTCGGGTGGCGCATTTGCATATGAGTTTAGGAAACCTTTCCATTTTGCTACCCCCTTTTACCCGAGTGGACACTTTAGCTGCATAAGCCGCCCGCGCACGAAAATGCCCAAAGCGCATTTCGCTGTTTTTTGAAGCGCCATGCGTGGCAATGTTTTCGAGACGAGGTTGTTACCCTTCTTCGGGTACGTGCCCTCTTTTCCCATAGCGCACCCTTAAGGCGTGCTGAAATGGAAAGATTCCCCAATGGAGGAATAAGTGAGCGACGGTGAGAAGGCCTCCAGTGTGAGCCAATACATGTGTGTGCATGTGGATACACATACACACCACTTTGCACAGTTTAATGTTGCACCCCTTTTTCACGTGACTCTATTTTGGGGCCTATTCTGTGTTCCATCCAATTTTATCTTAAAAAAAAATAATTTGTTGCGACTGTTCGCATTTTGCCACAGTTAACTTAAAAAAAAAAATGAACACCATGGGATGTGTTGTAAAGTTAGCACACCGCATGGTACACAAAATGATGCGCTGATTAAGCGGGATGGATGCGTGCCTCGTGGAGGTACGCGCTGTCTTGGCAAACGAATGGGTAGAAGCGGGGTAGAAGCGGGGTAGAAGTGGGATAAGCGCGGGATATGCGTGGGTTCGAAGCAAAGCGGCGCGCTGGTACCATCACCACCTGACGTTATGGGGCAGGAAGTTGCGGCGCCTGCGCGCGCGGTTGTGCTCGGTGGGGTTCTGGAAGTGAATCTGCATGACGAAAATTTTCTTCTTCTCAAACCACTTGTAGTAAAAGTCCTGCGTTTCGTCTATGTCCAAGTTGGGAATTTTAAAAGCAACAGTTTCGTAGGGTTCGGCTGCGAACAACAAGTATTGATATTTTTTGTCCGGAGGTTCGATTTTCTGTTCAAATGATGACATGAAACGGAACTTGGGTTTGGTGTTTTCTTTAATATTGGGAAAGGACAATTCGAATAGAATGCCGAGTTTATTTCTTTTATTTTTCACTTTGGTGACATCATATCTTGGTTTTCCGATTTTTACAATTTTCTTTGGTTCTGGGGCAGCTTTGTTTAATAACTTACTGGTGGTCATTTCGTTTTTTTCTTTTAGTAACCTTTGGCTTAAATTCATTTGATGTTTTTTCCCCTGCGTATGACATAAGTAGGAGCTTTCATTATTGTGCAGAGTTAAGCATAATTTACACTCGTACATGCCAACATTATTTTTGAGGATATATGGATCTTTCGTGATGTCTATATTTTCTAGTGCGAGTTGTTTCAGTCGTTCACGTCTCTCCTGGTTTATGTCCTCCCTCGTCATGGGCATGCCACTGCCCGTTTTGTGCCCCACTCGGTTTTGGAAGTCCATCTTGGGGGGTAGGCGGTGAGGGTAGGTCAGCTAGGTTAGGCCAGCTTGGTTAGGCCAGCTTGGTCAGGCCAGCTTTGTTATACCTACTGATCCACCCTGCCTTGCTCGCTCCTCCCCACGCAAGGTACGGCTTCTTCCTATGTGGCACCTTTTTAAGTTCACCTTGGTAGTCGCAACGGACAAGTATTTACGCGAAATGGTGGGTACTCCGCTTGATGGTGAATGCATAAGCTCGTCAGTCCATTCACGCATAGGTACATACGAATGCGCTTCTATGTGGACTGACTACAAATCGGAAGTGCTCCTGCGTTTTTGCCCTTCTCCCATTTTTTCCTCCAACGAATGAGAGCTACATTGGATTGCCAAGGGAGCAGTAAAAAGAGCATATCATCGCTTATATATGTACAGTAATGAAACAAAAAAAAAAAAAAAAAAAAATGCGCGGGGATGGGGAGGAAAAAGTTTTTATAACGAAAGGAACCCCTCACATTTCGCAATTTATTTTTTAAATTATTCTGGTATCTAATTTGGCCATTAAATTGACATTTTGTCGCTGTGCATTTGTAAAAATGTTTGCCATTTTTTTCTGCTACCGCTGCTGCTATACCGCCGCCGCCCTGCCGCCCCGTCGCTCTTCTCTGGCTTATTCCGTTTGGGGGATGAAACTTTGGGACTCCCCTCTATTACAGCGCACGGGTTGGGTAGGATATTATAAGTGAAGCCTCCCATGTGGGATTAACCTTGTGCAGGCATTTATCCCCCACTCCACCCCTCAGGAAGAAATAACTTACAAACAAGTGCACAAAAAAGGGTAAGCATATCATATGCACGCATGTTTGTACACTTGGGCGTTTGCGCATGCCCAACTGTGCGGAGTAATTATAAAAACCCGCGCTGATAGATGAGGCCAAGCAAACGCCCAAAGGAGGGAAGAGAGTAGAGCTGAAGCTTCGCCCAGTTAGCCACTCCCAGCCGATGAATCGCCGGGAAGATGAACTACCACACGGGTGTTCACCATACGGGTTGTTCACCACACGGGTTGTTTACCACACGGGTTGCGCCTCACCCATGCTGTTCGCATCACACATTAGGCGCGTCCCCCTGCCAGAAAAGCAAACCGACCTCTGATTAAACCTAATTTAAGCGAGCCAAACGCAACTCCCCCATTTTTGCACGCCCAATATGTGAGCCCCTTCAGTGGCATAACTCGGAAGCAACAGTTTGAGCGCTCAAGAGGGTTATAATAACAAGTGGGGGAGGGGCACAGAGAAGTCTTAACGGACAATTGCAAAAATTTGCAGACATTTGCAGACAATTGCAGACATTTGCAGACAATTGCAAACATTTGCAGCGTTCTGGTCAAGTGATCCACGTGGTGTCCTCAAATCTGGTGATGCACCCAGTGGGGACAACCCAATTTGTGGAAGCCCATCAAACCTAAGCACCCATAAAAAAGGAGAGTGCCCAAATGTTTCCTATACAGAAGAAGACCCTCGTGAAAAATGTAAAGAAGGGAAAAGGGGAAAATGAAAACCTTTGCCCTACTACACAAGTTGCAGGTGCACAAGTTAGCGCTACAGGAGGATGAACGAGGAGGTGAAGGCGTTTGTTTCTTTTCCCTGTGTGTCAGCAATGGCTTTGTTTACGTCGGTTCATCCAACGGGAGGATCTTCCTTTTTAAGAGAAGAGGGCGCTGCTTATTCGAACCCGTCCTTTTTCACAGTGTCATTAGGAGCCACACGTCTGGAATAGTAACGAAGGTTAGAAGTGGAGAGGGATGCCTTCATCATGTGGGGGAACAACACAAGGGGGATAGGGCAGCTCAAGTGAAGCTTTTCCCCTCTGCACTTTAGTGTAACCCATTTCGCATCACCATCTTTCCATTTCTTCCCCTTGTAGATATTTGCCGTGGACCACCTTCACCTCTTAATCCACGGAACGGATAAAGGGGGCATCTACATCCTGGGGAGTAAGAAGCTGGCCAGGAGAAAATGTTTAAGTATGGAGAAGGGGAAAAAGGAAAGAGTGCGCAAGTTGGTGAGTCATTTTCATAAAGGAGCCATAACGAGCATAAATTGTGTAGCGGAGGAGGATCTGAGGTGCAGGCGCGGAAGGAGCTGCTCGAGAGGAAGGAGCGGTTGGAATTGCGAGGGAGAAACCTTGTACGTCTTCGTGGGAGACCAGCAGGGAGTGTTCTCCTGCATCGTTTTAAAGAAAAAAGGGTCTAGGGTAAGAAGCGAGGCGAATATACTCCTCATCGATAAGACAAACGGACCAATCAGCCACATAGAAATTGAGCGAGACATAATTTTGGTTACCTGCGAAAGGGTTAACGTAATTATGAATGTAGAAGACGTGATTGACAAGAAAAAGGTTAATTACCGCACTATTGGGAAAAAGGAAAACAGGAGTTATTATCGGTCTGTGTTTTGCAATGCCAAGGGGGGGAGGGGGTGCCCGTTTATTTTGAGTTTGAGGAAAAATGGGCGTGTGTGGCTAAGCCATGGGGAGAGGGTGATAAGCACGCTGGTTTTTTACTACTCTTCTGTTTATTTTTTTTACTTGTTGTTTTTTAAGACGGGGGGTAGCGACGAAGTCAGCCGCGAAGTCAGCCGCGAAGTCAGCCGCGAAGTCAGCGGCATGGATAGCGGCGGTGTGAGTAATGGGGTTCGCCGTGGAGATCGCCCAAAGGGTGGTGCACCCCACCTCCCATTCCACGTCTACCAAAAGCAGCTCATTAAAAACGTCCACTTCACAACCCTGTTAAAGAAAATTTTAACAAAATTTACAAATTTTCTCCTGCCGCTAAGACCGAATGCGAACGTATGTTACAAGATAGACAGGGATCACTTTGTCCTGTTTGAGATGGCCAATCCGTTTAGGTCCTTCCCGAGTGGCTCTACAGATGTCTGCGCTGGTAAGCTGCCAAGGAATGACGAACAGGAGGATCTCGCCCACTTGCGAAAGGATATAGGCTTGATAAGAAGTTTCATCGAAAAGGAGATGGAAAATGGAAGGGAAGTCGGAAAGGAAATCGGAAGGGAAGACGGAAAGGAAATCGGAAAGGAAGACGGAAAGGAAATCGGAAAGGAAGACGGAAGGAAAGACGAACTGAGGGGGGAGAAGATAAAATGCCTATCATTCCTAATGGACAATTTGGACAATGCGGAAAATATTTTGCGAAAAATTAAAAACAAGAAAATAATGGTGATTAATATTAAAAGCATCGAAATAGAGGAGATGGTGGATCTCCATGTGGGTTCCCAACCCTGGGGATGCATCATGAGGGGAGAGGAAGCGCAATGGGAGGAAACCCATTGCACAAGTAATAAGAGCTCCCATAAGTTGGGCAAACAAGAAGGGGAAGGGACACAGGGGAAAATTCCCTGCGGAAAAGCAAATCTAAGGTTGTCCCCCCAGGAGGAGGACATCAAAAAATGCGTTTCCCCAAAAGAAAGAGACCATAGGGATATCCCACCCACCAATGAATCCCACAAAGAGAACGAAACAGAAAATAAAACACACAGAAGAAGAAGAGATCCTTATTGGAAATATTTCCAATCCAATCAGATAATCGACTCGGTGAAATGGAAAAAGAAAATCTTCTTGTTATACTTTAATCCGAACATGAGAGACGATTTTTACGTTACGAAAAACATAAGTGATGTTTTTTTTTCACCATACAATGTGATACCAAGGGGGGGATTCCACGAGATAGAAGAAGATGCAGGTGAGGGTAAATCACAAGAGGGGACACACTTCTACCTGTGCGAATTGCACACCGAGGATAACTTCGAATTGGCAAAGTATCTCCCACACGAAATAGAAAAAGTGACCCATTTGGAGAGGTACTCATTCCACATGCTGCTCTTCCATGTGAGTCATTTTTTCGATTACCTAAACGCAAAAAGGGATTCCCTAGATGCAAATTTTCTTTTCCACGTGGAGAAGGACCTCGTGCCAGTAGAAGAAGCTCACTGTTTGGACGAACAAATAAATAAGGTCCTATTAAAAAGCATAGAAGCTGCAAAAAAGAATATAAAGAATTTACTTTGCGCGACCCAAAAAATGAAAGTAGCTGGGTCGGAGTTGATCACTGATAATAATTATCTTCAGGGGATGGACTTCTTCCGAAGTGTTTATGCTCCTGTTAATCCAGCCTATTTGCATGTCAATGTGAAGAAGGCCAAAAAATTGTACAGCCGTATGAGGAGCGCAGTGGTGAAGTATATGCCTGTATTTTTCCAGGTTGTTACGTGCGAGGTGTTCCCAGACATGCCGCGGAAGGGGTACCTCCCGTGTGTAAACGAATTTAACCGCGGCACGTGTGTAAACGGATTTAACCGCGGCACGTGTGTAAACGGATTTAACCGCGGCACGTGTGTAAACGGATTTAACCGCGGCACGTGTGTAAACGAATTCAACCTCGGCACATGTGTGACACTCATTCGAAGTACCCCCCACTTGCTGTTCCAATTTTTGCACTACTTCCACATCTTTGTCTACCTCGAAATTGTCATTACGAGTTTTATATACAGAGAGAATTACTGCTTCAGAAAATTTCCGATGTACGTCCTGGAGAGGAAGCTGGGGGGTGGGGAAAACCCGCTTACCCCACCAGAACATATTCACGCAGAAGTGGGAGTCCAACAGCGAGGAGAAGTCAATCGATTAAGAAGTTACGCAGCGGTACAATTAAAAAATGTAGATAGTAGTTTCAATCGGCTCCCTCACCAGATTGCGAATATGACGGGGGTTACAAGCGTTGGTAGGCCAAATGGAGGAGGTCCAAGTGGAAGAATAGGATATGATGCCTTTGTTGACGGGTGTGGGGCAGGATGCTCGAAGAAGAGACACCATCTGTTCAGGGCAAGAGGAAAAACATACCAAGGAGGGTTTTCATTTGATGGGGGAAACACCTTTGACATGTTTGATCATCTCCTTTTTGTGGTTGAAGGGGGGGCCATGAGGGAGAGACTTTCAGATGTAGTACCTCTTCCAACGCATGTAGTCAACCTCTCGAAGAAGGAACTTTTCTTCGAATGTAACAGGAGGGTAACTCGCGGGGGGGCTCTCCGAAACGTGCCTCCACTTCTGCACACCTTGTATGTGTTCCGAAGGTGGAAAAGAGGCATCGTGGCTAAAGTGGGTGAGCGGTTTGAGTGGACAAGGCGGCCCGGCAGGAAAGAATCAGGCAGGAATGCAACGGGCAGGAAAGTCAGAAGAAGGGTGCCCCCCCAAATGAGTCGCGTTTCACGATTGTGCCAAGGAGTAGGTAGAACACAGCTGCCTCCCCATGCAGAACACGAATATGTGGAGCAAAAGCAGCTCCGGAACAATGGGAAAAATTCTTGCACCCAATTTGAAGAGCAAAAAGGAAGGCCCCCCCCAATTCGAGATCATCCCAGTGATGAGGGGATACAACGGCAGCAGAGCAAATTGCGTAAAATGGTTAACCTGAGGGAGCTTTTAAAAACGTATATGGAAAATGCTAGTTGCAAGAAAGGCATCCTAAAGGACCAAATGACAATACAAGACTTTTTGAAGTGCACGGAGAGGTTATATTTTTATCGAAAGGTTACTGAAGGAGTGTACATAGTAAACCTAAATGAATATCGACAGATTTATGAGTGTCTCTTTCTATATGAATTATTTGTCAAGCTGTTTGACACAGAAATTGTTTTGTTCCGCGTGCACTCTAATTGTAAGGTCAGAGTGGAAGTGAAGAGTAACGACGGTCGTGGGGGGGGCATCCTTTGGAGGAGAACGTCCCCCCGCGAGGAGAATCACCAAAGGGAAGAGAATCACCAGAAGGAGGAGAATCACCAAAAGGGAGAGAATCACCAAAGGGAAGAGAATCACCAACATGGCATCGTAAAGATCGTGGGAAATAAACAAATGAAATTTTTCCAAAAATGGAATGAACACATCATACGGAATGATATCCTTCTGATTGATATTCTCTTCGGATTTTACTACAACTCGGAGGGCAGCTCAAACGCAAATTTGAAGTCGTTCTTGAGGAAGTTTTGTAATTTTGGTTACCTAGCTGAGTATGTCAGTTATGTGAAGGGGGGAGAAGCGAATGGGGCAACGAATGGGGCGACGAATGGGGTGGCAAAACGTGTGGGAGGCCACGTTCCAAATGGGACTTCCTTTCTGTTCAGCTTCGATGAAGCGGCGCGGAAGAGGAGCGAAGTAGACGTGCACGCCAAATGTCGTATAGGCAACTCCCACGGGGGGAGCCTCTCCCAGGCCTGCATCGTTGAGAAGTGGTTAGACGGGTCACAAACCCAACGAAGCGGATCCACCCAAGAGGTAGCATCCCCCCCACATGGCAAGCTATCTTCAGAAGATAATTCTTACCATTTGCCTGAAAACGTTGAGGAAAAAAAAGGAGGGAAAAACCATCTGAAGAAAACGAAAAGGGAAGCATACCGCCTCCATGTGGAGACCTTCCTGAGGGTGTACACCCATCTAGAGAAGAAGCACCGATGCAGAAAACGTCAGCGAGATGTGAGCGTATTCTTTTTTTTTCAAAATATTGATGTATACAATTTTGTGAGAGTCGTTTATCTGTTGTGCAGGGAGAGATACCACCATGAGCTCCCTTTGTGCGCAGGGAGGGAGGGACATCCAAATGGGGATCCATTCAGAAAGAGGAAACCCTTTTCGAACTCGCGCGAGGTATCTGCTCATATTGGCGACATTCTACGCAGGTATGAAGAATCAAGTGAGTTAAAAAAACTGAGCAGTGCCTTTCGCACGTTTGTGAAAGATTTGATGGTGGGGGAAGGGACAGATGAGCCCCAACTAGAGATACTTAACCAGCGGAGCGTCGAATTGTGTTTGCAGTATGTACGCCATCTTATAAAAGGGAAAGCGGCTTGCAGACATTCACCGGGAAGGAAGAAGAAAATGACCCTTCTGGTGTGTAAGCTGGCGCACCTGCTCCGCATGCTGAATTGGAGAAAGGCGTTATTTGCGCTTTTAGATTTATACAGGAGTCTCTCTTGCGAAGTTTTTTTGTTCACTCTCCTTTTGGAAAGACATTCTACTGAATTGGGAGGAAGGGCTCTCCATCTCCTCTACAGCAACTATTTTACGGTGCTAAAGAAGAATCGAAGTTACGAAGACGTAGTTATGCATATGCTGCTGCACGTCGGAAGAAACAGTGGGCATTATTTTAGCATCATGATTATCACAATTTTTAAGTACTTTTTTGAAAAATTTTTTTTTTTAAAAATGTGTGTATAAGTTTGGAGGATGTTATAACAAAAAGGTATTCTTCACTATTTTTATGTTTCTTCAAAAATGGAATGTTCATGAGGGAATGCATTTTTTCTCCCAATTTGTTCAAGTCGTTTCACACAAGTGACAGTTTTTTTTTTTCTGACCATTCCTTTGTTAAGTACGTTTTTAAACGTTGCTATAAATATATGAATTTTCAGAGCGGCAATTTTTTAACTGTGTTAAATAATTTGCTATATGATCATTTTTTGAAATTGTTTCATTTTTTTCAAGTAAACTGTTCGTCTTTTTTGCATGTACATTTCTGTTTTTTTCTGTTAATATCTTATTTTTATGTTGGATATTATGCGCATGTTTACCCGCTTTTGCGTTTCTTTTGGGATACACTATGTGCCCTTTTGCCCAATTTGAAAATTTTAAATTGCAAGAAATGGGAGCCACAGAGTTGTGTGTTAAGGGAGGGAGGACAAGAAGAAGATGAAGAAGATGAAGAAGAAAAAGAAGCAGAAAAAGCAGAAGAAGCAGAAGAAGAGGCCCCTCCGACGGGACATAAAAACGATACCAAAATTTTCACGCAAGTGAAGTCCCAGAAGGGTGTCATCCCCTCGGAGGAAAGTCTACTGCATAGCATTGATTACCTCGCCAATTTCTTTTTCGAGATGTTAATTAAGTTTTTGTGCGAAGTAAATCACAAGGTGTGCAGCAAGGACGTCGATCTGGTTATTCATAACATCGGGAAGAATGAAGAAGTGTACTTAAGAGCATCTGAATTTTTGAACAACTTTTATGGGTCATGCACGCTTGTGTGCAGCAGGTATGGTGAAAACGGGCTGAGCGAAACCCTTCACAAGGAGGGCGCAGTTACATGCAGAAGAAAAAATATCAACGTACAGATTTATGACCGACGCGGTAAGGCTCACACCCTTGTGGAAATGATAAACTCCTTTTTTGGGGTACTCTGTTGTTTGCAGTCGATCAAACTTAGCCTTAAAAAGGGGCGCGCCGTTTTTGTGCGTACCAATAGGCACTACAGGAAATACCTGCTGGGCATAATTTGCGGGCTGTTTGGGGGTGCGCCGGGGGGGAGCGGCGAAGGAGGTGGCGAAGGAAGTGGCGAAGGAAGTGGCGAAGGAAGTGGCGAAGGAGGTGACAAAGTAGGTGGCGAAGGACGTGGCGAAGGATGCCGTTGGAAAGCGCCGAGCGGACAGAGCACAAATGGCACCCCCCGCGGGAGTCGCGACTTCCAGCTGGATCGCTTCGCACAGAAGGAACGCTCCCTAAGTGTCCTCACCTGCGCGCTCTGCATCGCCCAATTCGTCAGTCACTTCAAACACATCAAAGGAGAGGTGGTCAGAAAATTCATCTTCATGCTTGACTACTTTTTGGCGAACCAGGACTCCCCTAACTTTGAGCAACAAAACTGGGGATACACCCCCCAGAAAAATATACACCAAATTTACAAAACGATCATAACGAACTTACCCACAAGGGTGTTACCAGTTAAGTGAGAGGAAGAGACACGTTTGTTTTGTTTGCAGCATTGGTGGGGCAGTTCCACAATACGACATGTTGCGCGTGGCTTTGCCTGGCGGAGCTCCTCGCGGTTAGGAAGTCACGCCGTTACGCAGTTAAGCGGTTACTCCACTTGGCCGCGTCGCTGCCTCACCGCTTGGTCGCCACACCACCCCGGTGCCACTTTTTTTTTTTTTTTGCCACTTCCCACTCCAAGGTGTAATTGCGCTCGTCCTCTTTTTCCTCAATCCTCTTTCGAAACATTATGCTATTTGTTTTGCCATTTTTATGAAAATTTATTTTTTAAAAAAATATTTTTTTAATGTTCACATGGCATGTGTGATACACATGAAAGGTGTTTTTTTTTTTTTTTTGGTACATAAAAAAAAAAAAAAAAAAAATCTTTAAAATGGAGGAAAAAAAAAAAAAAACATTAAAATGGAGGAAAACAAAAAACACTAAAATGGAGGAAAAATAAAAAAACAATAAAATAGAGGAAATATAAAAAACATTAAAATGAAGAAAGAGAAACATCAAAATGGAAACTAAACCATCTTGAGATGAAAACAAACGCGCAGAGAGGCCAATAACACGGAAAATACGCGCGTCGAACGAGTGTGAGGAAAACCATCCAAGCACTCATCGCTTCGCCCAGAACACCCGTGAAAAAGCAGATTTTTATATGCCTCCTTCAGAGTGGTACATTTTTTGCCGCTGTTCATTTCTGCGTCTGTAGTGCCTCTCCGAGCAGGTCCACTACTGTCCGTGTACACTCTGCACACACGGCATTACCAACACCAACGGCTCCCTCTCATGCTGCTGTTAGTGCCACTAGCAAAACCAGCTCAGGTATCCTCGGTCCGCCAAGTGGCGATAACCCCCCTCCACTGCACATGCATAGGTACATACATAATACATGCATACATACATAATACATGCTTACATAATACACACATACATAATACACACATACATACACACACACACACACACACAAACCATGTACCCCCTCCTTGTAGCCACGCATGATGGGAAATAAAATTTCAGAAAATAAACAAAGGCAAATTATTATGTATAAAAATATAAAAAATAAAATTAAAAAAAAACACAACCTTGATGTTCGAAGGAATATTTACATTTCCCTACTCAAAGAAAAAGAACTTAGCAATGTCAACTCGGAGATTTTTGAATCCTACAAGGGACAAGAAGAAAATGGTTGTAGTGGGTTGGGTGAGAATGGAGATATTAAGGAGATGAGCACCCGGGGTAGAGACGGAACGTACGTTAAAATTAATTTCAAAAAAGGAGAAACGCACACACATGGGGGAGGTATACATGTGAGTAGAAAATGTGTCGACGGAGGAAAACGCGAGGAAGGGAAACCCACGACGTTGAAAAAAAAGAAGCACCATGGGTATGGCAGCCATGAGGATAGGGACGGGGAGAGTGATACTGGACGGCGATGTGACCGACGAAGTGACCACCGAAGTGACCACCGAAGTGACCACCGAAGTGATCGACGATGTGACCGACGAAGTGACCGACGAAGTGACCACCGAAGTGACCGACGAAGTGACTCCCCAAATGAGAAAAGACACTTCGAGCTGGACTACGGCTTCTTCTTCACCGTGGAGGAAAGGTCCAGCGAGTATTCGCAGGCGAGGAGTAGCACCTACGTGAAGAAAAAAAAAAAAGGGAACGAAGCGACATTTCGGAAGAGCGAAATGACGGGGAGAATTCGAAATTGAAAAGGGGAAACCGAAAAAAGGGAGCCACGTTACGAAGAAAAGAAAGTAGTTTGGAAAGAAACAGCAGAATTGCTACACGAAAGGGTGAAAGTGTGCACATGGTTGACGACACAAAGGACAGCACCGTTGGGGATAGCTCCATCGGACGTACCTTCGAATCGTGCAGTAGGACAAGGAGCACTGCGCACAGCGTATCGGATATCCCACCGATGGGTCGTAGTGAGAATCGCGAGGAGTCCTCCTTCAATTCGCTCTCGCTACAACTACTGCCGGATGTGCCAACCACCCAGGGGGAAAAGCCAATCAAGTCAAGGAAAATGAATACGGATATGTGCAAAAAGGGACACACTGAAGGATGCGTGGACTCCTCGAAAAAGCCAAGTAATACGGTGAGCAACAGTACAAGGTTCCTAAAGCTACTCAAAGAGAAGAACATCTTGCGCAACATTTTATCATTCCTGAAGTGCAGTGATTTGTTGGAGTTGCAAAAGACGTGCTCCATGGTCTACGTCCTGGTGAGCGACTTCCTGGACTATATTTGCCTCCACATATTTTTAAAATTTAAGAGAGCCTACGAGGGGTACTTTACTCCCTTCGATTGTTTCTACAAGTACGAGGTTCTGTACACGGATAATCCGTCCTTCCGCCTAGACTGCATCCTGCTCGCGAAGGTGAGTGGAGTGGGGCGGCGAGGAGCCTAGCAGGGCGGCGAGTTACCCACTGAGACGCCACCACCATGCCGCCTCTCCATAAAAGAAGTCTCTCCACCAAAATGCTGCTCCACCAAAATGCCGCTCCACCAAAATGCTGCTCCACCAAAATGCTGCTCCACCAAAATGCCGCGCCACCGCACTGCTTCCCCCCCCTGCAGATAGAAAAGCGAGCTGTCGGGCACAACAACCGATTCGGTTACAAGTACAAGTATCAGTTTGACGCAAATCAAAGCAGCTACCACGTTTTTTACAATTTCAACGTTCTTAAAAAAAACGTAGCGAGAAAAATCGAAATTCACAAAGACATTTCATATAACAATGGAGATGATATTAACGTCTCGCACATCATAAGTAACGACGTTTGTGCCAATGACTATATATGCATTCCAATAAATTTATTCAACATTATTGGCACTGTTAATTTCCATTCTATCACATTTATGGAGAATAAATTGAGCAGACACGTCACGTACAGCAACGGCTTGGATGACCAGCTATGGTATGAGAGGGAGGAATACAAAACGCTGATTAAGGAGGATAACTTGGTTACTTCTGAGTGTTTTCTTCCATATTTGAAGCACGTGAAGACTATTTACTCCGGGATCGACGTGACCGTTATGAAGTCGACCTACAGGGCGGTCCAGCCTGGTACAAGCGGAGAGTCCGTGCGCAGCCACGCCGCCGTTCAGGCGCGTCACCGTTTAGCCAGCTCACCGTTTAGCCAGCTCACCGTTTAGCCAGCTCACCGTTTAGCCATTTCGCCGTTTAGCCATTTCGCCGTTTAGCCAGTTCACCGTTTAGCCATTTCGCCGTTTAGCCATTTCGCCGTTTAGCCATTTCGCCGTTTAGCCAGTTCACCGTTTAGCCATTTCACCGCTTATCCACGTCACCGCTCACCACTCACCACTCACTAATTCTCCCCCCCGCAGGAAAGCTCGGCCGGCGGAGCTACGCCCTCTGGGGAAACCACTTCATAATCGAAAGCAAGCCAGACCCCGTGTTCACCTTTCTGAAGCGAGAGGGGCTGCAGCACGACTACATTTACCATAATTTTTATCTGCGCGTAGGGGACTCCATCGTTTTTTACTTGATCCGGGGCGGCAATCACGACGTCTGAGTTGGGGAGGAAGTAGCATCGTCTTCGCCGCGTTGTTTTTTTCCGCCACTTCTTCGCCGCCACCTCGCCTCGCCTTTTTAATTTCCCCTATTTGTCTCCCCTTGCGCTGTGATGTTGCGTGCAAGTTGGCCACTCGTCTTGCCCCCCCTCTCTTCTTCAGCGCGCTAATTAACGAACAACAAGCCTAATGACTCCCTCTGCACATTTTGATTGCGATCCAAAAATATGTCCAAATTTTTTTCATACATGAAGTAATTCAGTATGTTCGTACGGATCTGATTGGGGGTCCTCCTTCGCAGGGCCTCTACACAGTTAAAGAGTATGAATTTTTGCGTATCGTTTAGGTATAGAAAATTGCTGAGACATATCACAAGCAGTTGTAAGTGCAGCTGATCCGTAGTGAGATTGTAAAAGTGGAGGAAGTGCAGGATGGATAAAATGTCATTGAGGTAAATCGGGGAGGTAGCTATTATCCCCCCAACATGAGCATCGTTCATCATATGTGGGTCATTTCCTTGAGCTTGGTGGAACTTCTCACACTTTCCAACTGCTTGTCGCACGAGATGAAGCATTTTGTGTGTTATGTTTAAGTCCACAATTTTTCGTCGCATAAAACTTTCGCAAATGAAAGAAATCTCTGCAATGTCGAGGGAGCTACACACGTTTTCGTTTTTTATAAATATATCCAAAAAGAAGTTAAACGAATTTAAATAGGACTTCAAAATGTGGAACTTCAAAAATGGCATTCTTAGCATGTAGCTGATGAGGAAGAAAAAATTTTTCAACAATTTGTTTGTTGCGTGGTGGAACTTATTTCGATATGGGGCGTCTTCCTCATATAGGGCAAAGTTGTACGTGTATTGCTGGTCGTATAGGAAGGCAAGCGAGTCGTGGGGAGGATACACACCACTATGGAAGACGCCACTGCCTGGTCTATCCTCCTTCGTCACTCCATTTATAAAGTCGTATATGCCCTGCTCGGACCACTCGTTCATGCTTGCGATGCACCCCCCCAGGGCACGTTCAACTGCCCGGTTTAACTTCTTATCCGTGTAGTAGTTCTGCGCGTCCATGAAAGCGAGCAGAGTTAGTATGTTCCTGCGGAGAAGAGGGGTCCTCTCTTGGGCGACGAAGTACTTCACGACGTCGTCAATCAAGTCGTGGATATACAAATTTTTGCGTGCCAGCTCTTTGTCGTGGATAAAAATGGTTAGTACTTCCTTCATTTGGAACATGTTTCGCTCGACCTCCGCTCCCCCTGAGACGAATGCTTCGGTTGCTGCGATTGCTCCGTTTGGTTCGTCTGCTTCCTCTGCTTCGTTTGCTTCCTCTGCTTCGTCTGCTTCGCCCGCGTGGACGCTTTCTCCCATCATTTTTCCCACCTCGTTTTTTATCTGAGTTAACAGCGTGCCTTTTAATTTGAGCCCCTGATGTTTCCCCTCCCTGACTTTTATTTTCCGCTTTTCCTTCTTCACGTTTAGGTTAATAAACTGCACGCTATCTTTAGAGACCTCCTTTTCGTATTGCTCCATGTCTACATCTTGCAAATTTTCGAGTACATTCTCTGCCTCTGCATCGTTTATATGTTGCAACATGGGATCGTCCTTCCTCTGTGAGTCTTCCTCAACGGAGGAGTGCATTTGCTCCTTATCACCTTCTTGGGTGGTATCACTTCGTTTGACATTATCCACCATGGAATCCTCTCCATGGGGGGGATCCCCTCCAGTGGCAGAACCCCTGTCCATATTAACCAACTTTATTTTATAAATCAAAGGAAGGTTATTTATGGCGGAGTGTAAATTGGTGTGGGGGGCAAAGAGTACCTTCGACAGATCATAATCAAATTCGTTGTCAATTTTGAAGTAGTATATTTCAAGAACGGTTAGGACCTTCCGAAGGATGAACATGTTTTTGTAATTGACTCTGCACATTAAGTAGAAAAGGATGAATAGATCCTCATAGCCAAAGGTGTAATTCATAACTTTTTTTATTAATTGGAGGAATTTTTTTTTTTCATCGTTATGAATGTAGAAGGCACACAGGTGGATAAAAAATTTGCTGCTATTTATGTATCCGGAGAGGTCATCATTAAGTGACATGGTTAATTGTTCTGTTTGTGTTTGTCTCGACTTTATGTAGTCCACATCTTCGATTTCGTTTGGTTTGTTCTCCTTACTGTTCAGTGGAGCCACTTTCCCAGCTGCCCCCCCCCCCCCGCTGGTTAATCACTTTATGCATTTTTTGCTCCACGTAAAAATAATCGCTCACAATTTTGTTTAGCTTCTCCTTGGGGACGCTGTTGAAGAAGTACCGCCTCTCCATGCGGTGTACAGCCCTTAGGAAGGCGCGCCGTTTCATTTTGGAGGAGTGTGTGTTGATAGGAAGCGTAGCAGCGTACCCCTGGTGGAGTAGTAGTGTACCCCTGGCGGAGTAGCAGCATACCCTGGCCCGGCAACGCTGCGAGTTATGTCCGACCTGACAACGTGACTCAGCTCAACTCATAAAGGGGCACCATCCGGGGGGAACGCTTCGAGGAATAATTGCCCCTACATTTCAGATAACATAGCAGAATGGCGAAACGGGGAAGCGGCCTCTCACAGTGTCGCAAAAGAAAAAAAATTAAAGGGAGGGGGTTCTCACACCGATGGGAGAGGAGGAGAGCTATTTCAGTCGTTGGCTTTCGCCGAAAAAACGGAGGGGTGGGGGGGTTGAGCCAGAGGGTCGAAAAAGGTCAATTCGAGATGCTGCCGAGCATTGGAGGTACCGTTTAGTGTCGACACGGGTAGGTGCGATCCTGCAGGGGTGCTTAAGCGCAATTTGGTGAAGCCTCAATTTGGTGAAGCCTCAATTTGGTGAAGCCACAAATTGGTGAAGCCATAAATTGGCGAGGGCATATTTTGGCGAATGTGCTGCTTGACAAATGTAACGCTTGACCATTGTGCTGCTTGACCAATGTGCTGCTTAACGAATGTGCTGCTTGACCAATGTGCTGCTTGACCAATGTGCTGCTTGACCAATGTGCTGCTTGACCAATGTGCTGCTTGACCAATGTGCTGCTTGACCAATGTGTCGCTTGACCAATGTTCTGTTGACGAATGCACCTTTTGGAGTACGCCCAGCTTAGCGAAGGCACACACGTGCGTGCATCCCGGTTTGCCCCTCCTTACACCCAACGCCAAGAACGGCAACGCGTTGCCCTTCCGGGGACTCTCACCCACTTGGAGCGACGACCGAGAGGGGCATATGCCCCCCATGAGTGGAGAAAGAAGAATAAAGGTGACCCCGCGGGGTGGAGATAACACTGTGCGCCGCGTGGAGTAGCACGTGGAGTAGCAAGCGGAGTAGCAATCGGAGTAGCAAGCGGAGTAGCAATCGGAGTAGCAAGCGGAGTAGCAATCGGAGTAGCAAGATAGCAATCGGAGTAGCAAGCGGAGTAGCAACCGGAGTAGCAATCGGAGAGCAAGCGGAGTAGCAAGCGGAGTAGCAACCGGAGTAGCAATCGGAGAGCAAGCGGAAGCGCACGCGAAGTAGTACGCTCAGTTGGCCCAGGTGCCCCCCAAGGGATCTGTGCTTCCCATCCGACCGCTCCGCTTACCGCTTCCCTTACCGCTCCCCACCCGACCTGATGGCGGAGGAATCCACGCTGCGCAGCTTCCTGCAGCTGGAAGACGTGCACGACCGGTACATCACAGACCTGAACACGGAGAAGCAGCAGTTCACATACGCAGAGCTGTACGAAGAAGTAGCAAATCTGCAGAGCTTTCTAAAATGTATCAATGTACAACCAGGGGAAGAAATATCCATTATCCTTTTCAACAGTATCGAGTACGTGGTGAGCTTCCTTGGAATAAACTACAACAAAAATATATGCCTTCCATTGAACACAAATTTGAAGAAAGAAGAATATGTAAGGTACCTAGTGAACAACTGTAAGTATATAATTATACACGACTATGATGAGAATGATGAGAGTTACATTTCGATAAAAAAAAAACATGGCTATTATAAAAATGTGTGCAAATCGATTGAGGAGTTAGGTGTCGAACACAGCATTGGGATTATACGAATTAAAAAGAATAAAAAAGCGCCGTTTTTTACCTACTCTTTAAGTAGAACCTATGACGGTAGTCACCCAGTTGACATGAAAGAAGAACTAAAGGAGGATAATGAATTGATCAAAAAGGGAAGCGATGTCTGTTTGCATCTTCACACATCGGGAACAACAAGCAAAGTGAAGATAGTTCAACTGACGAATGAAAATATAAAAACGACTATCAAGAATATCACCAGTTCGTATGGACTGAACAATGAGGACAACACAGTGATAGTGATGCCTCTGTATCATGTGCATGGGTTGATAGGAGTGTTAATGCCAATTTTGTATGCCAAAGGTAATGTCCTTTTTCAAGTAGGGCATTCTTTTAGTGCCTCTGAATTTTGGAAAAACGTTGTGCAGTATAACATCACGTACTTCTCGGCCGTCCCAACCATTTTGAAGATATTGCTCCTACGGTACGAGAGTGATTATTTTGTAAATGGAGTGAAGATAAAACACATGTTGAGATTTATTAGGACATCCAGTTCGCAACTAGATGAACATATGGAAAGAGAAGCAGAGTTGAAATTCGAGACAAACGTGTTGCAGGCCTATGGAATGACGGAAGCATGTCATCAGGTGAGTACCAATAAGCTTATTCTCACCCAGGGGAATGACGTATCAATTGTTAAGAAGTACAAAAGTGTGGGGATTCCAAATGTAGGGGTAGTTATATACGATCATGAAAAGGAGAAAGTTTGTCAAAAAAATGAACTCGGAGAAATTTGCATTAACGGTAAAAACGTCATGTTTGGTTATAAAGAAATGAAGGACAATGAAAATATATGTGTACATGTAAACACTGAGAAGAAAAAGGCAGACCATATGGAGGGGAATCCTTTTTTAGACATTGGCAAATCCGTTCCTTTTTTTAAAACTGGAGATGTTGGCTACGTGGATGAAGAAAACTTCCTCTTCATTGCTGGCCGAATTAAGGAGATAATAAACAGGGGGGGCGAAAAGATCATTCCGAACGAAATTGATGATGTGCTGAGGGATGACCCGCGGGTGTCCGACTGCTTAGCCTTTGCGTGTACGGATGAGGTGTATGGCGAGGCCATCCACGCGGCGGTCATTTTGGACGAGAAGCAGTTGCCTTGGGGGGGGGCCCTCCAGAAGGCGCAGCAGGGAAGTTTCTCGGCGGGGGGCACTCCGCATAGCGATTCGCATGCCGATTTGCATGCCGATTTGCGTGCCGATTTGCATGCCTATTCGCATACCGATTTGCATACCGATTTGCATACCGATTTGCATGCCGATTCGCGTACCGACTCGCGCACCTATTCGCTTCCCTCCCCGTTCACTCCTTTCATCGCGTGTACCCCTTTCACCCCGTGCACCCCTTCCATCGTGCCCGCCGCCCCCCAGCCTGGCAAACCCCCCGCAGAAAACGAATTCAACGTGGAGGCCTCGCTGAGCCTGAACTTTAAGTACCACCACCTGCGGGAGGAACTAACGGAGCACGTGAAGAAACAACTGGCGGATTTCAAAGTGCCGAAGAAAATCTACTTTGTGAATCATTTCTTAAAAACGGACACGGGGAAAGTATCGAGAAGAAAGATGGCAGAAGGAGTTGACCTTTTGAAAAAAAATCAACTGAGTCTATTCGACGTGCTAGCCTTATGTTTGAAGAAGGCCCACCTGGATGATTACATTTACGGGCTCTATGGAATTCCCCTGAACAAAATGATATACAGTTTTGTGCGGAACAAAATTTACTACATAAGTTTTAGGAACGAAATAAATGCTTGTCTGAGTTGTAGCTATGTAAATTATTTCGACCAAGACAAGGAAAAGAAAAAGGTAGGAGTTATTCTAACATGCTCAGGACCAGGATTTGTGAATGCTCTGCCAGGGTTATACAACGCTAAGGTGAACCATTTTCCACTTATCTTTATATGCTTTGAAAATTTTATTGCTAAAAATTTGACCGAGTTTGATAAGCACCAGAATTTTCAATACTTCTCACAGCAGCAATTTTTGGCAAAGGCCAAGGAAATGTGTGCAGGGGTATTTCATGTGGATTCTCCAAATGCTTTTCCGGAGCAGCTATTCAATTGTGTTGAGACATGTGTAAGGATGAAGTCACCCGTTTACTTAAACTTGAGTTATGACCTAATCGGGAAGGAAATGACGCTTGACAAGGCTCTGCATTTATTGGATCTGAGTGACAGCTACGCAAGGAGGTACCACCAACCACTGAATGTGGAGAATGGCCGAATCACTCTCTCCAAAGAGGAAAACAAAAAATTCAATAAATTATTGCAGCTATTTTGTAGGATTTATCAAAATAACAAAAGAGGAGCAATCTTCCTAGGTACCAACTGCAACCATGGAGTTAAGTACGTCTTGAAATTGTCTCAATTGATGAGGATACCTATATATGCAAGTACCATGGCCAAAAGTTTTGTTAAAGAAAATTACCTGTACAATGCTAATCAGTGTAAGTCGTTCCTTTTTGAAAATCTGGACTTTTGTTTTGCCTTTGGAACTGTCTACAATTTTTATTTCAATTTTGGGAACTTCCCACAATGCAAAAAGGAGAATATGCTTTGTGTTGACTTGACGAATGATATATTTGATCCTAAAATGGACTCCCACTGCGAGCATTTCTTCTTCTCCGATTTGTGCAGAGTTGTGAAGCAGTTGTATTTCTCCCTCAAAGGGGGGAAGGCCATCTCTTCCATTGATGTGGACGAACGAATGAGCTGGTTGGCTGCCATCCAAGAGGCTAAACAGAAGAGCATACATAAACTTTGTTGCCAAGTGGCGACTCAGCACATCGTTTCTGAACAGTTTACTATGGAACAGGCCATGCTTATCCTCAGACAGTGTCTTCTCGATTATTTCTTCTCCAGGAATGAAATTCCAGCAACGTACAAACGGTACTTCATCGATTATTTTAAGTACGTTGACCGGGCGAAGCTGCGTGAGGTGCTTCACGGGGAGGTCCTCCCTCATGGGGATGGCGAAGTGGATCAGGACCCGCCGCAAAGCGACTGCGATTTGAGTGACAGCAGCTCGGAGGAGGGAGACCAAAGGGACGACACGGGCGGATATCCCCTCCCCAATAGGAGTAAAACCTGGGAGAACAAAACAGGGGGGAACATAAAACGCAAGTTCCTCAACCAGGAAATAAAAAAAAGAGTCGTAATCACCAACGAAGGGTCCATAACGTTACACTTGGGGATATTATATTTGCCGCAGCTGGGGCCATACAATTTTGTCATTCCGCAGATCAACGGAATGATGGGTGTGTCAATGAACGCAGCTATTTGTGCCGCTTTGAACCATCCAGAAAATATCTCTTTTGCAATTTTAGGAGATTCCTCCTTTGGCTTTACCTCCAACGAAGTAGAAACGATGTGCCGCTTCAAGTTAAAAGTCGTTCTCATTATTTTAAACAACAACGGCATATACGGTGATAGGGACTTCCAAACAAAGGGACCCCATTTTGACGAGGTGAATAAGGATGCCCATTTTTTTCTTCAAAATCCTTCCGCTCTTTACCATTTTAGCAAGTATGAAAATTATGTGACTGCCCACGGGGGGTATGGTCGCTATGTGGATAATCGGGAAGACTTTCTACAGCAGATCAAGTACGTCATGAGCGAAAGTTTTAACTCCTTCCCAGTGCTACTAAACGTTATCGTGGGGGACGCACAGTCGGTTAAGTTTGACGTGGACAAGTATATACAGTGAGGCACCGCAAAATGGGAGGACTTTTTTTTTCCCCACACATGTGAGGTGAGCCAATCGGTTGATGAGCGATCCGCTTTTGCAGCGCTGGCTCAGTGTGCTCATTTATCAACCTGTGTAGCTATCCCCTTTTTACCTTTTAATTTTACACCGGACGAGGCCACATGCACACGCCTATCTCTGCATGCATGTTGTTAGATAAACATCCATGAGAGAACATCCCCATGCATGCAATTTTTAAAATTTAATGATGCACCCCTGCTTGGAGCCGCTCCCCGTAATGTTGGGGGAAGCGAGCCCTGATAATTTCAAATCGTTTAAGTGGAACACACGATGAATTATGCGTCACTTGAGCGGTTGCAAAGAATACTCCGTTATAGGGGGGTCGGAGCTGGCAACAACTACGCTCAGGATGCGCCAAATTTTGTTCAGCCAACCTGTTGAGCGTCGCAACGTTCGCTAACCACGTAGGTGGGGTGCCTTTCCGCTTGTCAACTTAATGAGGGGAAGCAAAGAAAAAAGAAAAAAAATGGACACAACGGAGTGGGCCAATACGTGGGCTACAGTCATTTGTGTTTCACAGCGGAAGTGGACGCGGCTACCCAAGCCGGTTGTAATTGTGCACATATGGTGGTCACCACTGATACCTTGTGTGTATGTGTGGGAGGGCAGGTCCCCCCCTCCGGTACAATAAAAAAAAAAAATTAACGTGTCATAGTGGCCCCCTTTTGGCAACAACGTACAAGTGTTCATCTCGAACGGGGAGGGAATACTTGAAAAAATTGGCTCAACTCGGAGGGGCAAAAAGATTTAATTGGCGTTTTTCACTGCAAAAAAAAAAAAAAAAAGTTCACCTGTACACGATTTGTTTGGAAAAGGGGGCATACTGTTACCGCTGCATAAAGTTATATATGTGCATGCTGAAATTGAAAAAAAGTGTCCTCCTTTTTGCAAAAAATAAATCAGTCCAGCCACAGGGAAATGCAAACGGGACAAATTAGCAAAAACGTGGGAGCCATTTTGCAGAGGAGTATGCTCCACGTGTTTCTTTTCCGTGGAGCCCTTTTCATAACACAGCTCACACCTTTTCGTTTCTGCGCATATGCACGTGCGTGTATTTGTGCGCAGCGCAAAATTTTATCCTCCTCCCAGTTTTCGTGCATACTTCTTTACGTGTACAGTGTAGTGTACTTTTTTTTTTTGGGGGTGGGCAAAGGCACACTTTTTTTTATTTTTGCTTATCGTTGCGACCATTTCTTCGCAAAATTGTGCTCTCATCGATATTTTATTTGCCCCCTTGTAGTAAACCTTACCATGTCAATGTCACATCGCATCATATTATGCCCATATATAATTCCCTCATTGTGTCATTTCTTTTTTTTTTCCCACTTTGTGTTTACCATTTCACCCTCCTGGAACGATAACAATTAAGTGTTTAACAAAAAAAAAAAAAGGACCCATTCCGAAGTGAAAGAAAGAAAAAAAAAAAAAAAGCGATTTTTCGTCAACTTCATCAAAATTAAGCAATCTCAAAGTTGAGCGAGTTTAACTGCCATTTGCGCAAACGTAGTATCTTGTGACAGGAGCTTGTTTCGTCTGCGCGCTGGAAGAGAAAGGCCGTTTTTACGCGAAAGTTCGCTGCCCTTGTGTTTGTATGAGTGTTTGCACATGAGCATAGGCGCACACGAGCGTATGCACATAACGAGATCATTTACAAACAGGAGCACATCCGTTCACACCTTTTACACGTTGTTGTGAAGGGCGTTTTTGCAAGCGCACGTGTGCATTTCGTGAGCCGCGAAAGCTTCCCTGGCTGCCGCCGTACGCTGCCGCTGTACGCTGCCGCTTTACAGTGCCGCCTTACAGTGCCCCCCGTGAGTGTGTACCCCATAATGGAGAACAGTGCCGATGTGAAGGCGGTGGCCGATGAAAACAACGGAGATGGGAAAGTGACGAAAAAGAAGAACCTGAGCAGACTCATTGTGGAGGAAGCAACGAACGATGACAACTCCGTTGTGGCCCTGAACACCAAGCGAATGGAGGAATTGAACTTTTTCCGAGGGGACACCATCCTGATTAAGGGAAAGAAAAGGCACTCCACCATTTGCATCATTTTGAATGACAACGAATTGGATGAAGGCAAAATTCGGATCAACAAAGTTGCCAGGAAAAACCTTAGGGTTTGCTTGGGAGGTAACGCGCAAGGATGCACTCGCGGAATGTACCTCCGTGTGTAAACTGCCCACAGCAGGGTGGGGCCCGTCACTCTGCAGGCAGCGCTCTAACGCCACGAACGTCACTCCTTCGTGTCGTTCTTCCCCATCGGCGCGCTTTCCCATCGCCGCTCTTTTCCATCACCGCTCATCTCCATCACCGCTCATCTCCATCGCCGCTCATCCCCATCGCCGCTCATCCCCATCGCCGCTCATCCCCATCGCCGCTCATCTCCATCACCGCTCCTCCCCATCACCGCACCCCCCCTCAGACATCGTCTACGTGAAACCGTGCCCCGAAATCCCGTACGGAAAGAAAATCCAGGTGCTGCCCCTTGATGACACCATCGAAGGCCTTGCGAAGGACACCCTGTTCGAGATTTTCCTAAAGCCGTACTTCAACGAATCGTACAGACCAGTGAAGAAAGGAGACTTGTTCCTTGTCCGAGGTGGGTTCATGTCGGTAGAATTCAAAGTGGTTGAAGTGGACCCTGATGACTTCTGCATCGTTTCCCCAGACACGGTGATATACTACGAAGGAGATCCCATCAAAAGAGACGATGAAGAAAAGCTAGACGAAATAGGTTATGATGACATAGGAGGATGTAAAAAACAGCTAGCTCAAATTAGAGAAATGATCGAACTGCCACTGAGACACCCAGGATTATTTAAGACGTTAGGAGTGAAACCACCCAGAGGAGTATTGCTATATGGACCCCCAGGAAGTGGAAAGACTTGTATAGCTAGAGCTGTGGCAAATGAAACAGGAGCCTTTTTTTTTCTCATAAATGGACCAGAAGTAATGAGTAAAATGGCAGGAGAGGCAGAAGCAAATTTAAGGAGAGCCTTCGAAGAAGCAGAAAAAAATTCCCCTGCAATTATCTTCATTGACGAAATTGATTCCATTGCTCCCAAAAGAGAAAAAACAAATGGAGAAGTTGAAAGGAGAGTAGTTTCCCAATTGCTAACCCTAATGGATGGAATCAAAAGTAGAGGACAAGTAGTAGTCATAGCAGCAACCAATAGGCAAAATTCTATAGACCCTGCGTTGAGACGATTTGGCAGATTTGACAGAGAAATTGATATAGGAGTACCTGATGACAATGGAAGATTTGAAATTTTAAGAATACACACCAAAAATATGAAGCTGTCTCCAGATGTGAAGCTAGAAGAACTGGCAAGCAGCACACACGGTTTTGTTGGTGCAGATTTGGCTCAGCTATGTACAGAAGCCGCACTAACATGTATCCGAGAAAAAATGGATGTAATCGATTTGGAAGATGAAATTATTGACAAGGAGGTGTTAGAAAGTATGTGCGTAACACAGGATCATTTTAACATGGCGTTGGGTACATGCAACCCATCGTCGTTACGAGAAACCGTTGTTGAAGTTCCGAATGTGAAATGGGATGACATTGGTGGACTGGATGAAGTGAAGAATACGTTACGTGAAATGATTCTCTATCCAATTGACCATCCAGATAAATTTGAAAAGTTTGGTATGTCTCCATCTAGGGGTGTTTTATTTTATGGCCCCCCAGGTTGTGGTAAAACGTTACTAGCCAAAGCCGTTGCATCTGAATGTTCAGCTAATTTTGTATCCATTAAAGGTCCAGAACTGCTAACCATGTGGTTTGGTGAGTCCGAAGCAAATGTTAGAGAAGTATTCGACAAAGCTAGAGCTGCGGCACCTTGTGTTTTATTCTTTGACGAGTTAGATTCCATTGGGACGCAAAGAGGATCTACCCTTGGAGATGGAAGCGGTGCTGGAGATCGTGTAATGAATCAGTTACTAACCGAAATTGATGGGGTTGGACCGAAGAAAAATCTCTTCTTCATAGGAGCAACCAACAGACCTGAATTGTTAGATGAAGCGTTACTAAGACCAGGAAGACTAGATCAGTTGATTTATATTCCTTTGCCTGATTTAGCTGCAAGAATTTCTATCCTAAGCGCTATATTGAGGAAGTGCCCCGTAGCTGATAATGTGCCTATAGACTTTTTGGCCCAGAAGACCGCCGGATTTAGTGGCGCCGATTTAGCGGAGCTCTGCCAGAGGGCAGCCAGAGCGGCCATTCGAGATGCCATCGATGCGGAGGAAATGAACAAAAAGTCTAAGCTACAAATGTATCCAAATGAAAAAACCGAAAATGGGGAGAATGCTCAAAGCATTCAAAATGGTACCACTGTGCAGAATAACGAAGAAAGTACAATCAAATATGAAATTACGAGGCACCACTTCAAGGAGGGACTAGCTGGTGCTAGGAGAAGTGTTTCACAAGCCGACCTAATTAAGTACGACAACTTTAGAATAAAGTTCGATCCTCTGTATAAGACGAAGACGGGTGGTGGAAACGATGACTTCATCATTGATTGGCCCGATGAGGAGAACAACGAGGAACCCCAGGAGTACAACGTGGATGATGACTTGTACTCGTAGTTCGGCGAGAGTGAGTCTTCTTCGCGTGCCTACACAGCCGTGCACACCCTGCATGGTTGTACCGCCGTGCCCACTCCGCATGGTTGTACCGCTGTGCCCACTCTGCATGGTTGTACCGCCGTGCCCACTCTGCCCTGTTGTACACTTACCCAATTTTTCCCCGAACCCAGTTATCGAATTCCCCACCAGTCAGCTGTGCACACCTGTGTGCTTACATCCCCCCGTGCAAACATACCCACCTGCACGCCTTTTTTAATTCCCCTTTTGCCATTATAACAAAGTTGTACATTTTTTAAGCCAAGAAGGGGGCCCAAATTGCACCGCCCATCTTCTCTTCACAGTTCACGTAAGTGTGTGTGTACCAGTCTGGGGACTTGCCCCTGTGTACATCTGTACGTCTGTGTGAATTAAATAAAACCGTTAAAGTTTTAACAAATTTAAGTGATAGCATCTTTTGGAAGCGTCTTTTGGGCAGCCTCCTTTTGGGTAGCCCCCTTTTGGGGAGCATCCTTTTGCACCGTTTTGGCCAACAATATGTGTGCAGTTGTATGAGTAAGGAGGTTCCTACCTGTTCAGCTAATGCGGCCTTTTTGCTTCTAAAAAGTGTCACATTTGGGGGGGGTATCCTTTTAAGGGGCTGCAAGGTGCACCTCCATGAGGGTTTATAAATGTGTATGTACGTACATGTGCTCACCGCGTGTGTGGTAGACGCGGAGGTGTACCTCCCCTCCCTTCCCCCCAACGCTGCGACATTTTCTGTGGTGAACTCCCCACACTTAGAAGATCAACACCGGGGGGTAAAAAGGAGAGCAGTTTGAAAAATAAAAAAAAAAGAGAAACAAACACGAAAAGAAACGAAGCGAAGTTGCCCGATTGATCGAGTGAGCTCCCTATGAGTGAAGGCGACATGGGGAAACATACCCTTTTGCGAAAAATAGGGAAACGCGGAGAGCACTTTAAAATGGGGTAAGTATATACGCCCAAAACGGCCATGGCGCAAATAACGTAATTTGCCCCAAAAAATTTTTGATGGTGGGGTAATACTCCCGTTCTCATAAGTGTATATCCTTATGTGGGTCTGCACACACGCTTCCAAACGGATGAGATGGGTTAATTTGGAAATTATTCGATAGCCCTTTGTTGAACGCCACACCTCACCCTAGAGTGGAGTACCATTTTTCCATGTGCAAAGTTTCCGGATGTTCAACTTGTGTAGAAGTAGACGGGCTTCCCAATTGAAAGACAGTCTACATCCCGTTGCTAAAAAATGAAGTGCTTAAAAATAACATTTTGCTTTGCTGTCCAGTTTGTAGCTAGCTAGAAAAAAAAAAAAAAAATCCCACAATTTTTCTGACTTGTTCATATTTTTTAAGCTTTTTTTTTTTTTTTTTGCACAAATATGTACATATAAAAAGTCATTTTATTTTATTTTTTTTTCTAGAAAATATCTGTGTTTATCTAGCCAAAATGTCAAAAAGCACAAAAGCGATTTATAATAACATTGAGTGTTATAAAATTTGAGGGTGGGAAAGGCAAAGGGACGTGGACAATGTAACTGCCAATTTTGCTGTTCTTCATTCGGGATGGGAAGTTTAAGGGGGAGGCGGCCTTTCGACCAGTTTCTTGCTCATTATCTCCGCGCTCATCATTTCTACGTTTGTCATTCCCGCGAAGCGCATTTTTTCCGCGCGCGTGCCTCGCTCTGAGATAACCGGAGATTACCTAGAGATGCGTTCCTCCCATGTTATCACGCAGCAGCAGTTAAGCATCCCCTCCGATATGCCGCAAAAGTGACAATTACCTCAAATTTTTTTCCCCTTTCATTAAAAGCATACTTAAACGTAAAACTAGAACTTTTGAATTGTCTATTTTTGCAATTTTTAAAACGTCTTCGTTGAGTCATTTTGAGCTTTTATTTTATTTTATTTTTTTTCTCCTACAGTTTGCTTATCTTTTTAAAAAAAAACTACACTGCCCGCTATGTCTTATTTAACGAAATTGCTGATTTGAGACTAATCAGCATGCCTAATAAATCTGAGCAAGTGTAGCCCTTTGTGCAGTTACGGATTAAGCGAATTTCTGTACTATTCACATGATGGGCTAAAGACACAGTATCGTCGAAGAGTGAATTTTTTAAGCCCATTCTGAGAAGTATACACCATTGTTTGCTTCATTTATTTATTTATTTTTATTTTTTTTTTGTGAACCTGCAAGGGGCGTTATGCTTCATATTACCCACGCGACGTCGCTTTGGCTTAGAGAACCATGTCATTGCACTAATGTTACTGCAATCAGTTTCAACATTGACATTGTTGACCTTCTCAAGATTGCTAGCTTTGCTCCTGCTGTGAGTAGTGCGCCACAAATATTTATGCACATGCAAAAAAAAAAAGGAAAGAAAGACGAGAGAACAGAACTGGAGAAATGCCCGCTTGCACACACACCTGCCCATGATCAGCCACATGTGAGAAAAAATCACCAAACGGTTGTCACACTTGCGAAGTTGCGCATGCGAGGTGTATACATATATATGTATATTTATGGGCACAAAAAGACGAGACCAATGAGTCGAACGTAAAATGAGCCGCTTTTCACTTCAAAAAATAGTTTTTAATGACGACAAATTGTTGAGCTGTGAAAATGCCCCTAAGGACGATGCCGCTTCGTTTAAAAGCTTCACGACATCACAATTTAGAAGCGACAAAGGAAAAAGTGGGTTTCCCCATCAGAGGGTCGGAAACACCGAACTGAAGTGTGCATCAAATTTTGAAGATACGCCAAATGATGCTTCCCAGCAAAAATGCGAGGACCATAGAAGTGGACCCTCCCCACTGAATAGTGCACACACCTTGGAGGAAAACAAAAATAGGGGGTACATAAATTTGATAAAAAATAACGTAAAAAATGTTATCAGTAATATAATTAATAGGAAATCCATACTGGGAAGGAAAAACAACGAAGACGTGAGAGAAGACGAGAAAAAAAAGGCAGGTGAAGTAAAGAACAAAGGGCAGAATAGCAATGCAGCTCTGAGCAAAGAGAAGAACAACAGTGTAGCTCTGAGCAAAGAGAAGAACAACAGTGTAGCTCTGAGCAAAGAGAAGAACAACAGTGTAGCTCTGAGCAAAGAGAAGAACAACAGTGTAGCTCTGAGCAAAGAGAAGAACAACAGTGTAGCTCTGAGCAAAGAGAAGAACAACAGTGGAGCTCTGAGCAAAAGAGTAGAATTTCCTGACTCGAATGGGGCATCACCAGATTTGAAACCGGTTCCAAGGGGTACTGAAAAAAAGGGAAGCACCTCCAACTGGGTTAGAAGCAACCTTGGAAATAAGTCCTCCGTTAGACAAACTTGGATAAACTTGAAAAATGGCGACAAGAATGTTGCCAAAAATGTCGACAAAAATGATGACAAGAATGTTGCCAAAAATGTCGACAAAAATGATGACAAAAAGGATGCCAGAAATGATGCCAAAAATGAAGACAAAAATGATGCCAAAAATGATGACAAAAATGAAGACAAAAATGAAGACAAAAATGAAGACAAAAATGATGCCAAAAATGATGACAAAAATGATGCCAAAAATGATGCCAAAAATGATGCCAAAAATGATGACTCAAAGGTGAGTCTGAGGGATGTGGCGAAAGACATGGTCAATCAGTCAAATGGGGGTATGAGACAGCTAAGCGGAAGGGGAACTCCAACAAATGAGAAAAATCGAGGCGCAGAAAAGGTCAGCCACGGGGACGGCAGCAGAACCAACAGAAGTAGCAAAGTAGTGAACGAGAAAGCACGCAATGATGCGGCGTCTTTAAGTGGGAGGGCAACCGCACTAAATGGGAAGGGACAACCGCTTATTAGCAGAACCCCATCATTAACTAGCAGAACCCCCTCACTAGCTAGCAGAACCCCCTCACTAACTAGCAAAACCCCCTCACTAGCTAGCAGAACCCCCTCACTAACTAGCAGAACCCCCTCTCCAACTAGCAAAGCCACACCTCTAGCTACCAAACCGCTCATCTTGGGAATAAAAAAAAATGAAAAAATCCCGAATAAGCAAAACGTCTTCACCTCGAGGACCACACACAACAGAGAAAAATACATAGGCAGAAGTACCTCCCCAAATTTTCTGCACAATGATAGCTTTCAAAAAAACTTAAAAAAGACATTAATTGACACCATCATGAATCCTGACAAGGGGGAACGCACGCCAGAAGTGGCGCCAACAACAAGGATAACGCCAAGGATAACGCCAAGGACAACGCCAGGGACAACGCCAAGGACAACCCCAACCAAGGTGCCGAACAGAAGCGGACATCCTGACTTACTCAGAAGGGACACCCTTTTAAATCAAAAGCGCTTTCCACATGGAGACAAAACAAAAAGCGTGATCAAATACCCGTCGCCAATCAATGTGAATAGTGCCAAAGCGATTGGCTCCCACATGAAAGGGGATAACCTGTTCGAAACGAAGCAGCAAATTATGAGGAGGTACTCTACAACGGTTCGAAACAGAAACTCAGTGCTAAGAAAGAATAGCGTAAGGACGAATGGATATCCCTCCCTTTATAAACTAAATGGAGAGGGAAATGAAAAAAAAAAATTATCCTCTCAGCTAGATGATACACCCAAAATGATGAGCTCTATTAACGACGCGCAAGCTCCTGACAAAACGGAATGGAGTATCAGAGAGGATGGAAAATCTTCTCATAATGATGTCTCACCGAGCAGTGCAAATTATAAGAATAAAATAGCCTCTAAAATGTTTCCCTTGCAAAGGAAAAACATAGACGGGTTGGGGAATTGGGTTTTAAAAAATGGGAGACAGGTTAAGGAAACTTCGCCCACGGGGGGAGCTAAATATAGGAATAGTCCTGCGTCGAAGCAGGGTACACAAAAATGGGGACTACATAAACGGGTGGGAGGAGATAATGAACCATCCCCTTTGCATATGCCTAAACGATCCAGCACGATGAATTTTACGATGATAAATAAGGAATGTTCTTCAGTGCCAAGCAGGACACTGAAACGGTTTGATAGTGTAGCTAAGGATCAGATAAAAAAAGGGGTGGATCTTAAAACGGGCTACAAATTAGATACAGATATGAAGCAGAAAGGTTTTTCCCCAGTGGATAATATTGACAAGGTGGGCCATGCATATTATGGTGTGAAAAGTAAAAGTAGATATACCTCGGAAGGAGACGAATGTGTGGGGGGTGATGTTGATGATGAGAGGGTGTCTGTGCCCAGTTATGATGTCAAGGGGGAGCAAAGTGGTGTCGAGGTGGAACACTCAATGAGGGAAACGCCACTCGAGGGGGGTGATCAAAGAGACGCGATGGAACGACAAACGGGGGAAGCACTTCTAGAAGGAGAAACGGAAAAAATTGTTACCCCCGAGGAATATACGCCAAATGGAGTAGTTACAGGGGAAGAGGTACATTACGACTCATCAGCAGTGAACTCGGTACAGACGAAGTACCGCGAAACAGATTTATATGAAGATTTTAACGACACCACCATGATGGTGTTAAAGAGAAATTTGGACTATGGAGAGGAGACGCCTAACTGTGTTACCCCCATTTTGTTAACTCCGGGGGAGGATCAGCATCATGTCGATATTCTCTACAACTGTGACAGTTTAAGCGCGAAATGCGTAAAAATAGAAAATGCCCCCCCCTACGAGCGGACGGAATGTGGACTCCCCGGAGGGGAGCCTGCCTATGAGGTGGAAAAAGTGGATACGCAAAAGGGGGGGCCAAACGGTGAGGCAGGCGAAGGTGAGGCAGGCGAAGGTGAGGCAGGCGAAGGTGAGGCAGGCGAAGGTGAACCGGACGAAGCTGAACAGGACAAAGCTGAACCGGACGAAGCTGAACCGGACAAAGCTGAACCGGACGAAGCTGAACCGGACGAAGCTGAACCGGACAAAGCTGAACCGGACGAAGCTGAACCGGACAAAGCTGAACCGGACGAAGCTGAACCGGACAAAGCTGAACCGGACGAAGCTGCTGAAAGTGGTTCCTCTCCCATGGCACAAAGTAACATCTTGGCAGGTGATGCACTTGTTGATGAGGATAAAGAAAAAAGCAGTGGGACCCATATGGAAGTAAATCATCAGTCGGACGGGCTGCGCACCCTGCTAGGAGGAGAAGTGGCCCAATTTTGCACCTCCGAAGAAACACTCAGGGGTGAAGCGATAGATGCCCTTGAAAGTGAGAACGATAAGGTAGATAATTCAGACAGGGAGTTCATCACCCTCGTGAAGGAGGAGAATTTCCGCAAGGATAGCTCATCGGACAATGTCAGCAGGCATGTACAAATGAACGAGGGAGATAACATACCCGTAAAGGAAGAACAAAACGGGGAGGACCTCATTCGAGGTGATAGTCCTGACATCATAAGTAAAGAGGGCAATGATTACGAGGGGGAGAATGGGGGAGTACCCGAAATAGGGCACATCAATAGAAGCGATTATGTATGCATAAGAGTAGAGTCCAAGGATGAGGACGTCATTACTGAGAATGTGAAAATTTACTTAAGGAGCAAAAGTCAAGAGGATGGATTCAAAGCCGAGTGGGGAGGGGGTGGTTCTAAAAGTTGTGTAACTAGCCAAAGTGTAAAAAAGGAGGAAAATATATCAGAACAAGTGAATACTGGGGAGGTGAGCAAATTGGCCGTTTCGCACGATCGCGTGGGAAGTTGCAACTTCGAGGGGGGGAGTAATACGGGGGAGGTTACTATAAGGTGGGGGCATTCGGAAGAAGGGGAGGAAAAGAGCAACGAAGAAAGGATGATGGTGGAGGAGGAGCGTGAAGAAAGGATGATGGTGGAGGGGGAGCGTGAAGAAAGGATGATGGTGGAGGAGGTGCACGAAGAAAGGATGATGGTGGAGGAGGAGCATGAAGAAAGGCTGATACTGGAGGAGGAGCGTGAAGAAAGGGTGATACTGGAGGAGGAGCGTGAAGAAAGGGTGATACTGGAGGGGGAGCACGAAGAAAGCTCATGCCCCCAACGTAGCGGCAAAGGTGAAGGGTGCAGTGGGGGAGCCGAGCCACCTGAAACACACAGTGCAAAGCAACTCCCATCTAGCTTAAGCGAGAATAATAACACACCGCAAAAAGTTGGGGGGAGAAAAAGCTGTGCACGTGAAAAGAGTAGCACCATTTGTGGAGACGAACGAAGCAGTAAGAGTGGAAGCCATTTTAAGGCAACCCAGATATGTGTGAAGAAGCATTTTCCTCGAAGGAGGCACAAAATGGTGAGGAAAAATAACATGTATAATTTTTGCTCCAAATATAAAAGAAATTACAACCTGAGTTTGGATAACCGCAAGGAGAAGGAAAGAAAAGTGCGAAACGATGTAGGAAAGAACGAACAGGTGGATACACATGCAGGGAGGGGCTTCTCAGGTGAAGGGGTCATTGTAGGGGGGGAAACATATCCGAGTGCTCAGAAGGGAAACGTTTGTTCTAACGAAGGGGTCTCAGATCAATTGTGCAGTGGGAAAAAAAGGAAAATTGGTAAAGTGCTGATAAATTTTGGCACGCCCAATCGCCTTTTGAAGAAAAAAAAAATGCAGCCAAGTTCGTCCGTGAAGAGTCGTTCCCCGGGAGAGTTGAAGTGCAGGGTGAGGAAGTCGAGGGGTGGTGAGGGCCGGAGAAAGAGGAAAGGAAAAGAGTTAACAGGGGGGGATGCGTGTGGTGTAATGGTGTCCCAGGTGGAAGTAGCGGCAGAATCGTCGGCCCCGGTGGAAGAAGCGGCAGACGCGGCAGCCCAAGTGGAAGAAGTGGTAGAATCGTTGGCCCAGGTGGAAGAAGTGACAGACGCGGCAGACACGGCAGACACGGCAGGCGCCCCCGCCGCTAAACACACGGAATCCGTCTTCCGCGAACACGAGTGGATGGGCCTGATCCTGCAGATAATAGAGAACGATAATTTCGAGCTAGCCCAAAAGTTGATGCTCTTGATTTTTGAGAAGGAGGAGGAGTTATACAAACAGTTCGCAGACGTGGAGAGGAGTGACGCGAGCACGTGTGACGATTTTTCCCCACTCGGCGGAGCAGATGAGCTGAGCCGAGCAGATGAGCCGAACCGAGAAGATGAGCCGAACCGGGTAGATGAACCGAACCGGGTAGATGAGCTGAGCCGAGCAGATGAGCTGAGCCGAGCAGATGAACCGAACCGGGCAGACGAGCCGAAGAACAGTTCTGTGTGTAGTACAGGTGGTGCACCGAAGCAGAAAAAGGATAAGGAAGTGTCTCATTACATGGAGCAAATTGTGCACAGCTGCCCATCAGACTGGCCCCTACTAGACATAGCCATACTGATAATCGTCTCCCAAATAGTATGCTTCATTTTTACCCATAACAAATGGAAGCACTTTTTTCAGACCTGTTCTCTCTTTGAAAAATTCTGCATTCCCATTTTGTTGAACTCTTCTATAATTAATGCAGAGAAGAATGGAACTCCAATCTTGATGTTTGAGCACGATTTTTTTTGCAAAATATTGACCACGAGGAATGGAGGAGAGTTATCCTCCACAGCGAATGGAGAGCTATCCGCCACTGCGAATGGAGAGTTATCCGCCACTGCGAATGGAGAGCTTTCCTCCACTGAGGTGAAATCCCGCTGTGAATACTTAAAGAATGACCACGTGGGGAAAGAAATGACAATTTTGGATGTGATTTTCTTGGCCTTGGCTTCCTACATCACCGTCAGCCAAAACTTAGATGAGTATGTCGAAAGGAACAACGTTGCATATTATTTGGACTTGTTTCGTAAGAGAGCCCGTAAAGGGGGGGTCGAGGAGGAGAGGCGGAGAAGGAGAAAGAGGAAGGTGTCTCGTGTGAGCAGTGAAATGAGGGGGGGCCTCCAAACCAGGGAAGGTCATCACCAAAGCAAGCTTAGCAGCGGCGAAACTAGGGCAGGTAGCCAAAGGAGGCCTAGTAGACATTCCAAGTACACAGCAAAAAAGCAGCGATTTTCCGAACCCCTGCACCAGAATAAGCGAAGTGAGGAGCAATACCTCTGTGAGAGAACGAAGAGGAGAAGAATGACGTATGAGAAGAATGTGAAGCGGAGGCTGAGCATTCTGAGGACAGCCAAATGTATCCCTGCATTGGGTAAACACTCGATGCGTAGAAGGAGTGCCTATCCTGACGCGTGGCATGGGAAGGAAATACCCAAAGGAGACAGTGAAAACAGGCAGGAGGATAATAAAATGAGCAAATTCTTCCTCTTTAGAAATAAAAAAATAGAAACCATTGTGCAATACCATACTAGGAGCCACTTAGAAAAAATGTTGTGCCATATTGTTATCGAAATTTTCAACTTGGTATATGCCTTTGGGGAATACTCCGTGGAGAATGTGCTTATCATTAGGAAGTTTTTCCGCGTGTTTTTAAACTTCGCGCAGAAGAGATTCATCGGCTTGTCTGTGAGTATGCACGCTCGGGGAGGTGGAAGTGGAAGTGGAAGTGGAAGCGGAAGTGGAAGCGGAAGTGGAAGCGGCAGGGGTAGCGTTAGCGGCGAGGTCTGGGGCGACTTGGGCAGCGAACTACACGCTAGCGTTAACGCTACCACTACCGCGAACTGTGCGGCGAACTATACGGCGAACTCTACCGCTAACTCTGCCGCGAACTCTGCCGCGAACTATACCGCTACCCCTACCGCCACCTGCGCCGCTACCTCCGTGGTGCCCCCGCCCCAGAGGATATACGACAACTACTACAACGTGTGGATTTGGGTGGAAAGGATTTTTTCCCAAAACTTTTACGAGCTGAACAACCTGCTGTATAACGTAGGCCTGGAGAAAAGCAGCCTCGTGGGAGAGGTCAATCTAAGTGCCAACTATGCAAAGATAGAAACGATTAGTAAAAACGTGAAGAGATTTTCCACATTGCAGAGGAGGAACTGTTCCGTGTTGAGGAGGTACTGGGCGACCTTCGGGTCCAAGGAGGGAATTGCAGCAAATGGGGAAAGAGACGTAGTTGGACTAGTTGGAGTAGTTAGCGATGGTGATGGTGATGGCGGAAGGGGCAGAACGCTACCACGGTCATCTCTGGAGACATCCATGGAGGAGGCACCCACCGGTTTGATGTCCCACGAGTGGATCCCGAACGGAGAGCTAGACAAGGAAAACTTGCGAAAACATAGAATCCTGTGCAAGCTCGAAAAAAGAGACCACTCGAAGGATAGACTAACCCTCCACTTCTTAAATGCAGTCGAGTGTATCTATCATGTGTACCACTCAATGGAAGAAATTCCTTCTTTTCTTCAATTAAAAAAAAAAAAATATTTTTCAAACTACATGGGTAGTAGCGAAATGGAAAATGGCAAAGGATCAATGGGGATACCTTTTTTGAATGGATCTACAAATGAAAAATGCGATTTGGAGAGAAGCTATTCGAGTCCAAGCCAAGTGATGGTACTTCTGAATCAGTACATGGATGGTAGTAATAAGTACGAGAGGGGAGTGAATGCCCATTTGGGAACGAGGACTAGTGTAGAGGTGGAGGATAAGAACGATCACTGGATTAAACAGCTAAAAAGGAGGTTAAAAATATATGACATACAATGGCATGAAGAATATGAAAAGCAGTATGTAAATTTGGCTAGCTCCATGAAAAAGTTAAAAAAAAAATTCACAGAAAAAAAGCTGTTTTGTAAGATCATGGAGAGTAATGTAAATTCCATTTGGCTAGACAAAAATCAGGTGTATCTTCAATACATCCAAATAACCATCAATTGTAAATTTATTTTGGGTTGTTCCTATGATGAGATTTTTGAGTTCATAAAAGGGAACTATGGCTTTGTGTTTAACATGGTGGAGGAGAGACGGAGGGGCCTCGCAGGGTGTAGGAGTTCCTCATCTGAGGGGAATGGAAGGAGAAAATTTCAAGACGATAATTTTCTACTCATGGCATGGGAAATCGCGAATTTTTACTTTTGCATTTTGTATTACAAATTTGAGTTGAAAGAAATTTTGCAAGAGTTGCTAAAGTGGATTTCTATTTTTAGTGAACTGGAGGAGGGAGATGATAGGGATGGCGACATGGATATGCATATGCATATGGGTAGGGAGAGTCGCGTCGGTTCCTTGGTGACCTACCGGCAACGGTGCGTATCGTACGCCGCGCACATTTTGATCTTCCTGAATGAGTACACCTGCGCACAGAGGGTGCTTAAGCAGTTCTCGCGGGAGTTCCTGCGAAATGTGCGGCAGGGTCAGCGGGGAAATGGCAACCCCCTAGGCAGCGCTCCGTTAGGCAGAGATCCGATAGGCAGCAATCCGTTAGGCAACGACCCGTTAGGCAGCGATCCGTTAGTTTGCACCCCCTTAGGAGACAACCCGCTGGAACCCCGCTGCCCCAAGCAAAGCAGACCAGCCATCGTTCCCACATGCGAAAGAACAGCTCTGCAGGTGCACACCATGAATAAGTGCTACCTGTACGACAAATGGATCAATTTCATGATTAGGAAGTACAACCGTTTGATTCCGTTTCTCCTGAAAAAGAAAAATATCGTGAAGCTAATTCTTTTTAATAATAAAAATGTAAAAATCCTGCTGAAGAAGAAGAAAGAAAAAGTGATCACAAAAAAAGTGATGAGTAAAATGCAGCAACTGCAGAAGGTTGTTTTGTCTCTCTATTGTCTCTGCGTTAAGCTGTACAAGGGTTATTACGACCACGCGTCCATTTTGCATTTCAAAACTGCGCAGCAGTTGTTGGCTGCTTCGAAGTACTTGGGCATTCATATTAAAGAGAGGGAGTCCGTAACGAGTTATTTCCCATCGGAGGGTGCTCATGGAGCTGAGGTGAAAATGGGAAGGACGCTTCTCAACGAGTTGCCCTACCATATGGCTTCAAACAACTTTTTAAGAGCGGATGGTGAAGGGAATTTATTTTCGGGGTGCTCTTTTGGCGATGCAATGGGTGCATCCCCTGCGGGAGGTCGCGCAGCCTCCGAGTGGGCTTCCCCTGGGTTGTACTTGCGTGCGGACAGCACTAGTCCCCACGCTAGTCCTCACCTGGGGAGGAAAACCGACTGCGATGAAGACGTGCAAAAGGAGGGCAGCCAAAAGGAGGAGAGCCAAAAGGAGGGCAGCCAAAACAACGATGACATGTTCTACCTTCACGCGCTTGTTCTGAGCATACAGATACAGTACACTCTCTCGGTGTGCATCATAATCTGTGCAGATTTGTTCATCTCCCCGGCGAAGTTAAATCGACTCGCGGGTGGAAGGCGAGCCAATAAAGACCCTCCTGTAGTGAGTAAGTCGACGCATCCCCCCTTCGTGCGATCATTATTTAACTGCAAAATTTTGCGCAAGCATTATAGAGTTATAAATGGGCACGATTTTGTCAAGGGGAAAGACAGCAATTATTCAAAAAGGAGGAGGAGGATGAAGAAGAAGAAGAAGAAAAAGAGGGAAAAAAAAGAACCTGTGAGTTGTGGTGGTATGGGGCTGTCTGGACATATGCACATGTACTACGTTAACTATGTTGGTGGTGGGGCCAGCAAGGGAAGCCACAGCGAAGGCTTCTTCTCATCGGGGGTGGAGTTACAAACGGATAAGAAGGTTACCTATGGTGTTCAGGACGTAGGTAGGTTGTGTGACCATGGAGAGGAGTCACACGTAGGAGACAGCTCCAAAGATTCTCCCACCGACTGTTGCGGGGACAACCAGTGGAGCAATCAGCCGGACCGGGACTGCCTCTCTGACGTCGTAATGGATAAAACGCATGACTTCCTGGAGGGGGAATGGGCGTCTCCACCGAGCGGCTGGCCCGGTGGCCACCTGATCGGCTGGCCCAGTGACCGCCTGAGTGGCTATCCCAATGGCTACCCAAGTGGCTACCTCAACGGTTACCTTAGTGAGTGCCTGCCCGGCCGCTACGAAAATTTCAAGAGGTCAATTTTGAAAAAAAGGGGGAGCAACATGAGCGTCCGTGATGGAAAGTTAAAGCAGAACGGGGATGACTGCGCAGTGCGGACGTGCGGTCCAGACCCGGTGGACACAAGAAACGCTTATCACATCCTAGTGCAAATTTCGACGTGGCTAAGTAAGAACTCCGCTGCGCAGCTCGCGTGGATTGGTCAGGTAAGGAGAGCACCTCGTTGGTACGCGCGTGTGTATGCCTGCGTTTAGTGGCACGTTCGTATAGCGACACGTCCGTTTTGCGGCACATCCGTTTAGCAGCACGTCCGTTTAGCGGCACGTCCATTTGTTCACTTCTCCCCCTTCGCAGAAGCTTTTTAAGATGTGCCTGCCGGAACTGCTGTGCATCGTCCTGGCCCTCCAAGCCAACATGTTCATGGGAAAGAACATTTTGACGGTAAGAGAGAGGGGCGTGATCTCCGTGGGTATGCAGACGCGTGGGGGCGGCTCCTTATCCCGTTTCTCCCGTTGGGCCGCGTTCCTGCGTGTCCAGGCTTGGTTTGATTTGCCCATCTGTGTCCATCTCTGCCCATCTGTGTCCATCTCTACCCATCTGTGTCCATCTCTACCCATCTCTTGCCATCTCTGCCCGTACCTCCCCTCCCCCAGAACATAAAACGAATCGACCGCATACTGAAGCTCTGCGCGGAGAGCCCGCAGCTGGTTTACTTCGCCGCGGAGTCATTAAAAAACCACAGAAGTAAGACAAATAGGAAGACATACAAAAATTACTTTAGCATAGGAAAAAGGTACAAGGAAATTTTTGTGAAGAGAAAAAGGGACGTCATCGACTCGAAGGAGGAGCTCTTCCAACTGTGTCGTCATTTTTTACCACGCGATGGGGTGGACAAGGGGGGCAACCACGACGGTACTGCTTGATCGTTTGATCATAACAGCTTTAGCAGGGTGGGGGTAAATCGGTATGCTATCTGCATGGCCGTCAACATGTGGTCTACAGCCCGACACCCATCTCATGTGACGTTTTTTCGTCTCTCCTCTACCGTTTTTTCGCCTCTCCTCCACCGTTTTTTTTTTTGTACCGCTTCACTTTTCAATACGTGTACCCATTTGCAAATAAACTACCGTTCGAATTAACTTTTTTTTAAAATCCCTTTTTTAAGATGGCGAAAGTAACTCTTCTGCCATGCTGAGTCTGAAGAGGTGGCTCCAAGGGGGAGCTGTGAAATGGTTGCACGAAAGCGGGGAGCCGTCGGGGGACAACAGGAAAGAAGAGGTAACATGGGGCAAATTTCACCTGTCACACGAGTCGGTTGGGCGAAGGGCGAAATGAGGGCTACGCCAGGAAGAGAGGAAGGAAAAGCAAGGACAAAAAAATTGGGCACAAAAAAGTGAGAAAATAATACGCACCTGTGTCTGTCATGCGTAACGGGGTGCTTCTATGAGGGTCTGCCCGAATGAGCTGCCTGCCCACCTAACTGCTGCTCAAAACCACGTCGAAGAGGTAGTTTTTGATTAGCCCCAATTCGTCGTCCATCTTGTTCAAGCTGCTATCCACAAGAATCGGGAAGAGCTTCTGCGAAAGGGCGTGGCACATCCTCCTGTTCGCAAAGTGGATGCCAGCGTGCATCAAATGAAACGAAGTGCATTCACTTTCCCTGCTGGTGGGTTCATTAAACAAAGGAATCACTTTCGAAAGGTACTCATTCTTTTTGGCAAAGTCTTTCTCATTTTTTATTTTCTTTAATAGGTCATCTTCTAATATGTCATCTGTGCTGTACTCGCTGTCCAGGGATGCTTGCTCCTTGTTGTCATAACTGGGGTGAGCACTCAACCGGTTGGCTCCACTCAAATTGGTGCTGCCTAAGAGGCATTTTAACGAAGGAAGCTTTACGCTTGGTGGGTTCTTCTCCCCACATGATGGAAGCGCGTTTGTTCTGTTCCGCTTGAAGTACGGAGAGAGAAGATGCACAAAATACAACTCGAGTAAAAAAAAAGAACTAGAAAATATCTGCACCTCCAAATTTTTTAATACAAAATAAATGAACGCTTCACAGTGTTTCATTCCACCTTGTTTGAATATGTTGTAGAGGACCGTTTCGAATATATGTCCGCTATCAAGCTGGTCATTTTTTAAGTCGTTGAAAATTTCTTTCCTCACTTTTAGGAGTTTCCTTTTGGAAAAATAGGAATCTAATTGTTGATAAAATTTGCTCCTTTCTTCATTTGAAATATGAATTTGAATGTCCCTATTGAATGGATCTTTCGTTGGTTCGTCTTTGTGAGGGGAAAGCATCCTCTTCTCAGATTGGTCCTTTCGTTTCGCTTCATCATTTTTTCCCTCTTCCTCCTCCCCCTCCTCCTCCTCAGTGAAGAAGATCCCTTTTATGTCGCGCAGGAAACCCTGCCTACGTTGAATTTTTTTTATAATCCTCTCGCACTGACGGTTGGTTAACTTCTTGTGTTTGTAAAAGTCAAAATCTTCGCTATGAAAATGGTGATAAAATTCATTTTTGCTGTTCCTTTTTGGTATTTTTTTTTTACTTTTTTTTCCCTCTTCATCGTCTTCTACCCTCACATCATCTACCTCCTCTCCGATGACACTGTCACGTAAGAACACAATTTTGTCTACTCCCTTATCGTAATAACACTCCTTCTTCCTTGAACCCACTTTGGATTCTTTCCTTCTCTCTATGGAATGCACATTAAAGTGATTTAAAAATTCTTCACAAAAATAGATCCCATTTTTTATTAGCTTGTTGAACCCATCAGGTAGCTCGTTCACAATGAAATTTTCATCTTCGTACAGTTTAGTACTTCTTCGAATGCATCTATACAGATGTTGTCGTTCTTTGGCTAGTTGATTCTTTCGATCCCTCTCATGGGGGTCACTATGCACAGGGGATTCTTTACAAGTTTTATCCATCTCGATATTTACGCTACTTTGTTGGCCCACAACACATGTGACTTCCTTCCCTGGAGGAACCTCCTTGTCGGTACTTTTCACATTGTCATCATCTGCTTTCCCCTCACTGAACTTAACCTTACTGCGGAAAAGGTCAAAGAAGCTTTCCTTTTTGGTCTCCACAATCTCTTCGTTACCTTTGGTTGTATCCATTCTATTCATAGTGACCCTCTCCTTGACTTTGAATATATTAAACACATTGGAGGTGACATGTTCGTGCACCTCTATCACATCCTGTTTCAAATCTGGAAGGACAGTCACTTCTTTCATCCCGCATTCATTCGTGTCTCCCTCCTGCACAGCGTTGGTAGAAAAATCCGTATTGTCCACTAACTTATACTTATCTAAATACTCTACTGCAATTTTGTGATTATCTTGGAGAGCAAAAAAAACGCAGGGATTCTTCAAAAATGGGACATTCCCTATTTTACTCTTTCTGTAAATTTTGTCTTCATATTTGGAATACATAAACAAGGAGAGAAAAAACGTTTCCGAGTCTCTCGTGTTTATTTTGTATCCTTCCATTATGCTCAAGAATTTTAATCCACTAGAGTTGTCACACTCTGTCATGTTTGGATCTACCCTCATCGGCTGAGCATCACTTCCTTCCCAAGTCATGTTTTCATTTCTTGTATAAACAACCGCCTCACACGACTCGGAGGAAATAGCTACAACCGTCTGCCACTCGCTTATGTAAATACATTTGATAAAATTTGTTTCAAAATTTTGGAAATCAAAATCATTAGTGGAATATGTGACTCTCTTTATTTCGTCCTGTTCTATCTGCAAGTCATACATAATGGTGGTTAGTTCCTCCTCGTATTTGTACAAAACCATGAGAAAGAGTGTCCTCATGTTTTTTTGAGCTTCTAAAATTTTTGCACACATTATACTGCATTTTTCATAGCTAATACTAATTTCTTCACTTATTTTACTCAAGTCGTATGTGTTACTTTTTTGTCGGTCTTTCAAAATGAACACTTCTTTATTTGAGTACGTGAAAAGGAACACTCCGTTTTTCTCATCAATGTTGTTCACTTGGTCTGTCCACTCTTGGCACTCGTACAGCTGCTTGTTCCTCATGAGGTGCACTCGTTCGTCCGCGCTCAGAACTAGGAACAGGTGGTCATCTTAGAGGGAGTGGGAGGGGCAAAGAAGTGTGGAGCGGAGCATACTCAAACGTTGGATGTAAGCACAGGGGGGTATAACCAAACGTTAGATGTAAGCGCAGGGGGGTATAGGCAAACGTTGCATGTAACCGCAGGGGGGCATACCCAAACGTTGCATGTAACCGCAGGGGGGCATACCCAAACGTTGCATGTAACCGCAGGGGGGCATACCCAAACGTTGCATGTAACCGCAGGGGGGCATACCCAAACGCTGCAAAGCCACGTGTGCAGTACCTATATGCTTGAGCCCCCGCACCGGCACGTCCACCCGGCAGTGGAGCTTCACCTTCTCGCTGCCATAGTCAAACACGTAAATATTCTGCTGATCCGTGTACAAAAAGGCCTGCGTGTCCGTTTTGTCGTTCTCAATTAAGAGGACATTTTCCTCGAAGGGCTGCGATTTTATGTTTATTTTGTCATTGCTGTCCTTGCTGTTTTCATTGTCAATTTTGTACAGAAAGTCAGACAGGGAAAAAACGTTTAAATTTTTATTAAAAAAGTAGAGGCCCTTCTGCTTCGCATTGCTTATCGTGAAATTGCTGTTCGCAAGTTTTTTTTCCTCGCTGGAGAAGTTTTCATTTCTTTTCTTTTCCTCCTCCACCATGCAAAAACAAGACCCATGTTGGAGTTTGAAGTACTCCGGTTCTTCGATAAACTCAATTTCGTTGATTTCTACCATTTTGTCATTGTAGCTGTGGGTGAGGGAGCACTACGCGGATGGGAGGCTGCGATCCGGGGGAAAATATGAGTGATAACATATTTGCTCGCCTCACTTCAAAAAAGGGGTCAAAACAATGTAGCCTTCTTTTTGCAGTCTCCTCATTTTCCACCCCTCCTGGCTGTTTTTTTTTTTTTTTCAAAATTGTATGAACAGGTCAGGCAGCTGCGCTCATTCGTGTTCATTTTTTTTTTTTTTTTTTTTCCCCAAAGCAGAGTTTCTCCTTTCACAAAAACGAGGTTTAAACAACTCACTCGCACGGTAGTAGCCAAGCAGCGATAGTAGTGCGCATATTTATGTAACAATATGTACCCCCGTGTGACGTGGCAAATTCTCAGCTTACATACAAACCTCGCATATATTTTACAAAAAAAAAAATTAAAAGCAAATCTTCGCTTTGCTAGCCAAAAAGGGGAAATCAAAAGTGTTGCAAAAAAAAAAAAAAAAATGAACAGGTCAGCCATTTCGAAAAAAAAATTTGCAAAAAAAAAATAAATAAAAATAAAAATAAAAATAAACGAGCTAGCTAGCGTGTAGGCAGCTGAACCTAACGAACGAATAAAAAGGCGACACTGGCAGCTGCCAGATGACGCTTCAAATTTTTGTCACCTGTACGAAGGGGCGAAAAAATAAAATTGCCGTGGCGCATAATTTACGCCAATTTGGAACATCGCTCAACCGAGGTGGTCTACAACGTATTTATGCAATAGCGCATAAGCATAATCTATGTACAAGCGTGGGTGATACATAGAGGTGTACACACGTACACATTGGCACATGCTGCACATTCGTGTGTAAATGGTTCTTCCCACCATGTGAGCAGATACTCGATACGCAGCGAAAATGCGCTATTCGGGGGTCACTTCTTTACATGGTATACATAATTGACATTCCTGGAGGGCAACAGAAAAAAGCTGCCACTACTCTCATAGTAGTTACAAAAGTAGTCCAGCAGATAGCAAGCAGATAAGGCATCCTTTCTGCCTGCACAATTTTTGTTGTAAAATTTTGAAAATAAAGTATTATTTTGATCCTTCACTTTGGTCACCATATTTTTTAATGAGAAGTTTAAATAAGTATCCGTTTTGTTTTCCATGTTTGGATTTTCTTTGTTCGACATGATACAATGTTTTTCCACAAAATGATTTTGTTGTTTTTTATAAATATTGCTATTTTTGAATGTGATTAATTCGTTTTTCACTTCGAAGGGAATTCTTCTTGTGCTGTTCCCCAGGGGAGGTTTTCTCTCGCCATTCACCTCGTTCATAAAATAGCACAGGTGTCTGCCCATATCGCTTGCCAGCATGTTCATGTGTGGTCTGTAAAAGTAAAAAATTTCGCCCCCGCATACGTGAATGTGTGCACGTGTATATATTAGCGTGGTATATGCAAGTGTGCTTCGGGAGGACTTGAACGAATGGACATTCCCTGTGGCCCCTACACTACACGTTAGAAACGACATCGTTATCTCCGTGCACACAGAAACGTTATCAAGTAAACTGTGTGTAAGCTGCAGCATGTATGAACTGGCGCAGAAAACTCCTCCCTCTCGTGCACTCGGTTACCCGTTGCATCCGATGAGAACGATCACATTGCTGTTATATATGCATTCGAACAGGTAATGGAAAAAGGAAAAAAAATTATAAATGTAGCCATTAAAGTACTGGGCATAAAACAGAATGACATTTTCCTTGAGGGGTACGTCAAACTCCTTGTTGTAAATTAAATGCTTATGTCTTGCGGTGATTTTCTCGTATATATATTTGTTCTTACATCGCACACACAGGCCTGTGTTCGGGGAGTGGGTTTTACAGAGGTGCTAGGGAGCCAAGTATGCAATTGGGGAAGCATCCATTTGGAGCGGCATCCATTCACGTGGTGACCTGAACGCGCGACTGCACATGTATGACGCTCTTTCTACGATGACGCGAACGCGCCATTTGCCCGCTTCCCTTACCCATGAAACTATAACCGTAGTCAACTGACACGATGTTGTAGCTGCTAAGCGGAAGGTTCCCAATTTCGAGGACGCCGTCGTCCAAGTTTACACTCGAAATATTTAAACTGCTTGGGAGGTGCACATTATAGCAAAGCGCGCTTCTATAGTCTTCATTTTTAAGCTCATTTTTTTGCGTACTTTTTTGCGTGTTGTTTTGCGTATTACTTTGCGTATTGTTTTGCGCACTTTTATGCGCACTTTTCCTGAGTCGACAAGTAGAAACGACTTTTACATACATCACCGTGGCGCGTGGGCTCCTGTTTACGACCCTTCCATCGCCTCCAACTGCACATTTGCACAAAAGGATACACATCGCCGTGATATAGAAGACCATCCCTTTCATCGTCTCTTAGGCATTTTTTTTCTCATTTAACTGGACGCTCCTCGGAATGAATGCCAAAACGCTTTTTATGTCTGCAGGGGGGGGGTATGCGGGGGAAATAATATTTCTCGGTTGCGCTATGCGTAGAGACACACGTGGTAACATGCGCCAAATGGGGACACCCGCAGGGGCCCAGCTTTAGAGGCCACTCCTTACTCATATTTTCCTTCAAATCTTGGTAGTTCCTCTTTTTCGGGTTGATGCTGATTTTTTCACCTGCACATGGTCATACGAAGTTCAAAAAAGGGGGGTTCATTGGGGGTGCATTAGGGATGCATTAGGGGTACATTCGGAATGCCTTCTGGCCTACGTAGGGTAGGGAATCGATACGGAGGAATCTTCTCACGCGAGGATACACACACGCACACGCCTCTATATATGTGGGCTGTGAGCCTGTGTGTGTTTCCCGTTCAGTTGCTTACCTGAATCCTTGGGGGGGTTTGCCTTAACAACTTCCTCCTTCTTCTGTGCGTCCTTGTTCATTGGTGGGGGCTCTCAGAGTAGCAGCTGCGACTGGAGGTGCCGCTGTGGTAGGGGTTGCGACTACTTCTGCAACTACTGCCGCGACTACTGACGCGACTACTGCTGCAGCTACTGCCGCGATTACTGCCGCGATTACTGCCGTGACTACGGCCACGGCTATGGCTACGATCAAGCTCGCCCCCGCAGGTGCCCCCGTGCCTGCACAGCTACAGCTGCAATTTCGTACAACGGCATACGCCGTAGGTTTTGTTTTTTTTTTGTTATTTTTGGGGGCTCCTTTCTCCGTTTGCATTCGCCAAGACTATGCGAATTAGCAGAAAGCTCCTCGCTCGTAAGGAAGTGTGTATTTATCCTATCGCAAAAAAAAAAAAAAAAAAAAGAAAAAACGGGAAACAATTGTAACGCGAAGTTGCAAAAAAAAAAAATGGGCAGAAAGAGGCAGAAAAGGATCACAAAAGGGCCACAAAAGGGCCACAGAAACACCCGAGGTGGCAAAAACGCGAAGGTGGGGTAAAATATACCGAGCGGACACCCAAGGCGCGCCAAAAAAAAAATTTTTTTTTTTTTTTAGCAGCGACTTTCAACCGTGTAGTTGTTAGGAAAGGAACAAAAAGGCAAAAGCGGAACAGAAACAAGCAAAAATAAAAGCTAGTAAAAAAAAAAAAAAAAAAAGGGCTGATACATAATTTATGAAAGTGAATGCAAATGCGCATAGCATGTAATTGCCACGCATATGTGCCCTGCTAAGGTGAGAAGACGAAGAAGCAAACACAGAGAAATGGGAAGAAAGAAAAAAACGCGTTTGACTCACCATGAATGTCTCCAAAAGAGCACATAAACAACACAGCATACATTATGCATAGCAAGCTGACTTTTTCATGCCCTGCAATTTGGGTATGCCTGAATGTCAACGTTTTAAAGAGTTGGTAAAATTTTGTTGAAAAAAAGAAGAATTTTTTTTTTTTTTTTTTTTTCCCGTTGCGAACATGTGGAATGTATTCAACTTCAATAATTTTGACGACAAGCTGAAGAACAACAAAAATGAGAAGGAGGTTTACACGCACGAGGACTTGAGGTAGGCCAGTGGTGCGCACACAGTGTGGCCACGTTGAGGCAGCGTTGGGGTAGTGTGTCCGCATGGTGTCA
>NC_020404.1:1294410-1316345 GCF_000321355.1 Plasmodium cynomolgi strain B
CTCATCGTGTCAGCACCGCGTCCTCACCATGTCTGCACCACGTCCTCACCATGTCAGCACCGCGTCCTCACCATGTCCCCACCGCTTCTTCTTCCTCCCCCCCTGTAGGTACTACTTTGAAAAGCTGGTGAAGATAAACCTGAACAACGTTAACATAAACAACTTCATCGAGCTGCTGCGGAAAATCACGCAGATAACAATTTGGGGCGACAAATATGATGACCAGATTTTTCAGTAAGGAGAAGCGGGAAAAAGAGAGAGGGGGGGGAGACCGTGGAAGGAGGAGGGGTCCCCGATGAGGGAAGAACGGCTCCTCCTCCCGCGAGTTGTCCATGTGGAGAGGCCCCCCTGTGGAGAGGCTCCCCTGTGTGGCTGCCCCTGTGTAGCTGCCCCCCTGTGTGACTGCCCCCGGTGTAGCTACTCACCCGCGCGCGTGCCCCTTCCCCCTCGAAGGTACTTCTGCGAAGACAACATATTCAACCACTTCATACACCTACTGAGGCAAAACATTAACAAAAACATAAGGATTCAAATTTACCAGTCCCTCACCCTATTGATACAAAACCTGCAAAAGGATATTTCTCTGTGTAAGGATTTTCCCCCCGAGGGTGCTATCAATTGGGAGAAAAACAAAAAGGAGCGAAAAAAAAAAAAAAAAAAAAAAACTTTGGCAACGACTTCTAAACTGTGATGACACTTCCTCCCCTTCTTAGACTACATCTTCAGTAACAACAAAATTAACAACCTAATTTATACGACGTTCATTTACCAAGACGATGAGATTATGCCCTATTACATCTCCATGATAAAGTCTATTTCTTTTTTCCTGAACTACCACACGTCCAAGTTCTTCTTTAACGAGGTAAGCACAGGTAAAGCGGCTGCCTGGAGCGTGTAGCGTGTAGCGCGACGAATGCCGCCTTCTTATTACCTGTGTGCATACGTCGACGCGTTGGCACTCCCATGTCCTCCCCCTTTCCAACCGTAACATCCCCCCCATCATCGCTTCTTTTTTTTTCCCTTCCACGAAGAAGAGTATGAAATTCCCCCTGTACACCGAGTCGCTGAGGCTGTACAAGTTTAACGACATCATCACACGAACCTACGTTAAAAATATTATACTAAATATTTTGAAGAGTAAGTCTACCTGGAGTGAGAGTCGCGTGGCGGTCTTTGTTTCGTATCATGGCTTAGCACATCCGAGGGAGTTGTCAGTCAGCTCCCCGCGAGTATTACACACATGACTCATATTCGATTCACCCTCCCTCCGTGCAGTCGAAGACGAGGGGATTGAAAACCTTATCCTACTACGGTCCGCTTTCTTCACCATCCTTGTTTGCTATCTCCGCAATCATATCATAAAGATGAATAAAATTTATACAAAAATAAAAGAGTCGGAAAAATTGAAAAAATTGTTTAATACGTACTTGGACGAAGTGGATGACGTTCTGTACTTTTTTGAGGACATGTTGAATTGTGAGAAGAAAAGGATAAATGACATGCTGATGATTAAGCTGTTGATTTATTTTTTTTTTCCTATCATTGGTTCCTTTCACAGCTCTATCTACTTCGACTGTGTGAGTGCTTATGGTGAGGGGGGCATCTGCGAGGACGACACGGGGGGGGCAAACGGTATCGGTAACGCTAACGGGAATGGCAACGGTGATGGAAGAGGGAGCGACAGCGGAAACGAGAGCGGAAACGGCAAAGGGGGAGACTACCAACGGGGAGACTTCCAACGGGGTGACTACCAACAGGGTGACCATCAAGGGAGAGACAAACGAGAGGAGGAGTTCTTCCGCAAGGAAGGCCAAGTGGCCAACTCTAGTGACCCCGTGAACTACAGCAGCATCGATTATGTGTACTTCTCCAGTCAGAAGAGCCGCGAGGAGAAGGCTGCTTTAGCTTCAGCTAAGAGGGAGGACACTGGGGGGGACGTTCCCGGAGATAGTGAAGTGAATGGGGTCGTCCCCCTCGGTGACCACTCCGGAGAAAACAGACCCTGCGACGCGGAGGAGGCGGGGCAGGGAGAGAAGCTGAACGAAAGAGACCTCCCCCAGGAAGTGATAGAAAGCATAAAGGGTAGTAACCGTGTGCCATTTATAAAGCTATTCGATAACAATTTAAAAAACGTGAAGAATTTCGACTTTTGCAAAAGTCTGTCATCCTCGAATGCGTCCTCCGTGAACTCGAACGTGAGTAACGTCGAGATGGAGAAGAAGGCTGCGAGAGCGGAGCCGCAGGCAGAAGTGCCAATCCAGGCTGAGGTGTCAATCCAGGTAGAAGTTCCAACCCAGGCTGAGGTGTCAATCCAGGTAGAAGTTCCAACCCAGGCTGAGGTGTCAATCCAGGTAGAAGTTCCAACCCAGGCTGAAGTGCCAACCCGGGAGGGAGAGCCAACCCAGGAGGGACAGCCAACCCAGGAGGAACCAACCACCGGCACGAAGAAAAGCGGCAAGAGGGGAGACAACACATACGAGTTCCTATACTTCAGGGGAAGGAGAAGCTCCAATAAGGAAAAGGCGGCAGGAGATAAGCCGCCCGAGGGGGGGACGGAAGGGAAGGATGTACACAGTGAGGGACATCCACAGGGAGAAATGCAAAAGGATAGCGAGAAAAGGGACGGGCAGTTCATCAAGGAAAATGAGCTGAAAGATAGTTACTTCAGAAAACGAAAGAAGAAGAAAATTTTCATCCAAATGACTTCGACGAATGGGGTTCTTCACAAGAAAAGGCGCGGCAAGGCCTCGAATGGGGATGGGAGTGGCGGCGGGAATAGCGGTGGGAGTAGCGGCTGGAATGGCTGGCCGGGAGGAGAGGACGAACTGGGCGAGGCGCAGCAGTTGATGCAGGGCGGTGCCTTCTGGGAACAAGTCCAGAAGTACAACCTGACCCATCTGTGCCATGTGGAGATCCCCACGCTACAGAAAAAAATCACCTTCGACGATAACGTTAGCAGCGACTTGTACAACTACCTATTCAATTTCAACTCCTTCACAACGAGAGTCCTCAAGCACTATGAAAACAAAGCGAGCGTAACAAACGTTTATTACAATATCTTCAAATTAGGTCTCCACCTACACCCCCTATGTTACGTTAATTCTTTTAAAAATTTTTCAATCCTGTATAACTACTTAATCAATACCACCTTGTCCCTTTTCATGTTAATAAGATCACTGAGTATATTGAAGAATGAAAAATTAAATAAAATTATTTACTCGATTATTTTTGGAGAGTATATTAATGTCCAATTTTTGCACAAAATTTTATCAAATGATCTGAAGGACCCTTATTTTTACAACCATTTCTTTGATCCCCAAAAGAAGGTCAATATGAATGAGAGTCCTACGGATGATGTGGAATTTGAAAATGTGTATTGCTCCTCTATTGATTATTTACTACCTGAGTATAATAAGGAGGAGGAGATGGTTTATTTGGACTTGGTGAACGGTTACTACAGGAGGGGGGGGACGGCTTCCAAGGAGGTTGAAGCGACCTCTCAGGGGGGTGAAGCGGCATCGAACGAGGTTGAAGCGACCTCTCAGGGGGGTGAAGAGCCTTCTCAGGAGGGGTCAATCGGTTGCACTCCCAGCGGAGAGGGTGAAGGCACCCCCTCTGTGGAAAGCCCCAATCCAGCCGCTACCGAAGCAGGAGCTACCGAGGCAACCGCTACCACAGCAGCCGCTACCGAAGCAACCGCTACCGCAGCAACAGCCGAGGCGATGATGAAGTACGACGAACTGAGCAACCCGATACTGCTAAACTTCCTGCTGCTGACCAACGTGCAGAAGGAAAAAAATATAAAAAAATGCGAAAAGGACAACATGAAGAATAAAATATCAGACGTGTACCTGCTGCTAAGCATCCAGTTCGTTTCAAATTTTATGAAATCGTACGATGGAAAAATGAGTGACATAGCCATCCCGTTTTTTAAAATTTCTCATTGCAATTTTGTATACGTTTTTTGGAATGTCATTAATGTGCATATAAATAATTTGTATCTTCGAATTATAACGTTGAAGCTACTTGTAAATTTGACACTGGTGTATATTGAGATGATAGAGGACGAGCGTGTGTGCGTCGATTTCGCGTCACCGCTGCTGGGGCTCATCCGGAAGGTGCGAAACGTGGCGGTGCCAGGCGACTGCTCACGCACTAAGTCGCAGCTACGTAGTTGGGACTACTCACTCACTACTCAGTCGCAGCTACGTAGTTGGGACTACTCACTCACTACTCAGTCGCAACCACTCAGTCGTGACTACTCACTCACTACTCACGTGCGCACCCCCCTCTCCCCGCAGATCAAGAAAAAGCTAGCCAACAAAATCAAGAGCATCATTGGGAAGATGGAGTACAAAGTGTGCCAAATTTTTTGGGTAACTCTCCTTCTGCGGCTTGCTGTTGGGCCAACCCCTGCCACGGATGACCTTATATGATCGTCCACCCACCGCACGGATGACCTTATATGATCGTCCACCCACCGCACGGATTTTTTTTTTTTTTTTGTACCCGCAGGAGGAAAGCAAAATATACGAAAACTGCTTTCAGGAAAAGATTAACATTTGCCGGGACTCCGTCCTCATAAACATCGTGAATGGCGTGGATGGTATGTCGTCAGCGGGGGGGACTGCAAGCGAGCGAGCATGCCACGTGTGTGTTAATTTATTTTATTTTTTTTTATTTATTTTATTTATTTTTATTTATTCATTTTTATTTTTTTTTTTTTGCAGAGTCGGGCGACAACAACTTCCTTTGCTACCCCGTTTCGCAGATTGAAATATATCGAAGGAATGTGCATGTAGGGTTTGAGTGACGGCGGGGAGACGGCGAAGACGCCGCGGGGGTGACTTTATGGTGTGGCTACCGTGAGTCCCTTCCCCAGGATGTGTGTTTGTCCCAACGTTGATCGCTTTGATGCACACCCCTCTTTTTCATCGCTCTCTCCTTTACCACTTGCCAGGCCCTGTTCGTCCTAGACGGAGTGTCTACCAAGCTGCAGAAACTTCTTTCCTTCGCGAAAAGGTAATAAAAAAAAAAAAAAAAAGACGAAGCGTAAGAAAACAAAACGAACGAACGAACGGACGTTTCCATCCCCTCCTTTCTCCCCCCGCAGCGAACAGGAGCATACCATTCCCTTCGATTTTAACTACAACGACATGTCGGCCCTGATCGACATAAAGAACAAGAACACCATTAAGTGCTACCTGAAGAATAACAATAAAATTGTAATTCGACTTTGCTCCTCCGATTAGCGCGCCGCTGTCTGCTCAGTCGTGCGTGCTTGCCTGCCGTTGTGCTTCCATGCCGTTGTGATAACGCTTCCCCTTCATTGGCCATTCGCGTAACTGCACCGTCTCATAACTTCGCCGACATGCTAACCAGTAATAACGGCAACCCCCCTTTTTTTTTTTTTTTTTTCTTCCCCCTCTCAGTTCAACTGCTACTACATCGAAGACAACACGAACTTCCTGCTATGCATCCCCTCGAACAGTCACGTGAACCAAGCACTCATCATTTTCAGCTACCCACTAATGCTGATCGATCTGTACATTGACAAGAACGACAACAAAAAATTAATAATACATATTTACAGTTACAACAACGAGGAGCATAACCATGTGGAGAATAACAACGTGGAGCAGAACAACGTGGAGGATTCTGCTGGAACGAATTTTAACAACTCGGAAAAAATATTTCACAACAGCAATTTGGACAGTAACTACATGAACACGGTCAGGTGCTACAGCTCCAACAATGAAGACGGCCTTTTGGAGGAGACTCCCAAAGTGCACAAGAACGACTACATCCTGAACAAGTACAGCTCTGCCTACAAGAAGAACAGGACGTAAGGGAGAAGCGGAGGAGAGAAGCGAGAAAAAAACGAACTCAGTTGTGTGGGATTAGGGTTCATGGTTGAAGCTCCCGTTAACTGTTTCCTCACCGTCCAACCATCAATTTAAGCTGCTCCCACGTGTGCACCTCTCTCATGCCCCTTTCCCCTTTTTTTTTTTTTTTTTTTTTTCCCATCACAGCATAACCAATGTGAAGAAGGAATGGTGTCACAAGGAACTGAACTTCATGAAAAATATTCTGAAGCTGAATTTTTATGACACCACGAGATCGCTCATTGTCTACGTAGGTTTCCCCCCGTTGTGCGATTTGCCTGGCCGACATTTTTCCATTCCTTCGGCACGCCTTTTTCGCAGTTTGCCTTTTCGCAGTTTGCCTTTTCGCAGTTTGCCTTTTCCTCACTTTGACTTTTCCTCACACTGCCCCTACCCCTCTGCAGAAGGAACTCAAATCAGGGATACAACACATAAACGATAAGTATAAGAAAAAATTGGAGGAGTACCTCAACACGTTTTAGTTCATGTGGACGGACAGCTGGAAGGTTAAAAAAGGAAGAAAAATGGAAGAAAAAAGGAAGAAAAAAGGAAGAAGAAAAAAGAAGAAAAAAAAAAGTCGGATGTGTTTCCTTCCCGTTTGTGTATGTACACCTTTTGTCCATTTTTCTGTAAACCGTTTTTTTTTTTTTCTTTCCTATCCATTTTTTATCCTTTCTTTCTTATCCTTTCTTTTCTTTCTTTTCTTTCTTATCCTTTTTTTCTTATCCTTTTTTTTTTCCCTTTTTTTCTCCCCGTGTAAAATTCTACCACTCGAGTTTGACCGGGCGTGGAACCTGATTTGTGCCCCCTTCCACCCCTTTTTGTTTTTCTCTTAACTTTTTTTAAATTCATCAATGCATCATTTGGTCAGTTTCAGCCACTCGTATGAGGAACCTGTTTGCACCCGCGAGGGAGAGGAAAGAGTATCCCCCTCCCCAGCAGTCCATCGTACATGCACAGCCCCTATGCAGGTTGCGCCACGAAAATTGGAACCATTGCGTTAGGACTGCTGAAAAAAAAAAAAAGTAAATTCTTCTGCATTATCTCCCCCCTCCCTCGTTCCAGTATCCATCATCCCGCTTCTTCCATCTCATGTGAGCTCACTTTGCACCCTCCCGGTGGACGAAAATATCTACAAACAATTTTATCTTATCGAAAAATGCAAAGTTGGCATTTTCCAGCAGGAGGTAGTGTGACTTGGGCAGCTCTGTCCATTCCACGTTATGCTAACAGGGGTGGAAAAAAAAAGGAGGGAAAAAAACTCAAAGGGGGGGTCAAAGTGGTAATTCTCACGGGGGGGTGGGGGATCCACAAATGGGAGAAGCGTCGTAGGTCGCTTATCTTGCGCAGCTTGTGCTGCTTATACCACTGGTTTGTCTGAGGAGCCAAGGGAAGGAACAACAAAATGGGTGAGGCGGGCCGATCGATGGGAGCGAAAAAAGGGTGATCAGCGGGCGGCATATTGCAAAGGCACCATTTTGTAACGGCACCATTTTGCAACGGCGCCATTTTGGTTTCCCTTCTTGAACCTACCCACGGCGAGCCTTATCCCCTTGTTGATGTATCCATTCTGGGAGTCCCTCAAAAGGAGGACGTAAAAGGGGGCGTATAAAATGATTTCCTTCAACAGGGAGAGGCAGTATATAATTCCTGAGAAGGGGGAGCAGCGTTTGTTCAGGTGTGCATGTATTATGTGCACATGTGGGTCTATGCGTGTGGTGGTGTAGTCCCTATCTACAACCCACCCCCTCACTGCATCAACTGCTGCATCGACTGCTGCATCAACTCGCTCCTTCAACTCGCTCCTTCAACTTACTCCCGATGATGACGTAAATAATCCCGAAAACTAAAAAGAGCACAAAAACGGTTGGGTACAAAAAAATCAGGATGGTGAAGAGGACAGTGCCTGTGGTAAAAGGGGAAGGGAATCAGTCACATAGGAGTAAAGCTGTGATGGTGTCTTCTCCTCCGTTTGGACCATATCTCCCTCTCCTTAACAGCATGGCTACTTTCCCGGAGATCCTTTTTCCCCCCTCGGTGTACTAACCCAGAATGACCTCCTCATTGGTGTAGTAGTTTGTGTCCACCCGCAGTTTCAAAATGTTCCATTTTTTCCCACTGCAAAAAAGGGAGAAGTAGAAGGGGAAAGGAGAATGGAGAAAGGAGAAGGAGAAAGAACGCAAAAAATAAATCTTCAGTTGTGACTTGCAGTGTTGCTCCTCTCTAGCAACACGTGGATGTGCTGAGGGGTGGATATGTTGAGGGGTGGATGTGCACAGGATGGCTAGCTAGTCAATCGTTATCTTTGACTAGTTATCTGGACTACCCGCCGGAGACTTACTTGAAGAGGAGGTACAAAGAATACATGTTGCTGTGAAAAATGGAGAGAATTTTTGTCAGGAAGGCAAAAATGAGAGTAACCTGAAAAGGTGTGGGGTGGGGGGTCGAGTCGGTGTAGGAAGGGCAGCGCGAGACAGTCGGTGCGGTGCAAGACAGTCGGTGCAGTGAGAGACAATCGGTGCAGTCAACTTTATAAGTGGTGACCCTATTGAGACGGACGATACAGGCGAGACGGCCTCCCCCCTTCATAGGCTGTCTCCATTCCATCTCCTTACGTGCGCAGTGATCAGCTTCAGGTAGTCCATAAAGAAGGAGAGAAAAAAGGAAACCCCGCAGAGGGATGACAGTTTTAGGAGATGCACAGCCGAGGAGCTCTTTAATGGAAACACATTTTTGAAATAATCCCTGAGGGGGGGGAGCGGCGGTGGTGAGGTGGTGCGGCGTTGTAGCAGCGTTGTAGCAGCGTTGTAGCAGCGTTGTAGCAGCGTTGTAGCAGCGTTGTAGCGGCGTTGGATCAATCGGGATGGGAGTTACACATGGTGGAATGTTCATTCGTGTAGATCCGCTTGGCTGCTTCTGTTGGGACAAGGGAGGCACTTAGAGGGGAGGTGCACAAACCATTTGTCCAGGATGGAAACGATTATGCTTCCTATGAAGGAGGTGAAGTTGTTGTTGAGCTTCAACCCGAGTGGGTTCTGCAGCAGGGTTCCCAGTATGGACCTGTTCGAGAGGGGGGGGAGAAGAATAACAATACGAATAAGAAGTGGGAGAGGAAGTGGAAGAATAAGAAGTGGGAGAGGAAGTGGAAGAATAAGAAGTGGGAGAAGAATAACAATAAGAAGTGGAAGAAGCGGACGAAGAAGCGGACGAAGAAGAAGATAAGGGGGTCCTCAGTTTGCTAGGCATGGACAAACTCGGATTGGCATTCCATAACACGGCCATCCGGCAAAGCGCTTCTCCGCGCATCTCCGTGCTTCTCCGATCTTCTGCGCGCTTCTCCACTCGTGTGCCTACGTCAACGTGCCGGAGTCATACAAAACGCTCGCTTTCTGGAAGGCGAAGCGCAGGTCGATTATTTCGTGAGAGAGTATGATAAAGAGGAAGAAGCCCAACAGGACATCTATAACGAAGTTACAAAGCCGAATGAGGAGGAGCTCTTTGTATTTTGCATAATCAGATGGATTGTGTCTACTTTTCATTAAGCTAGTCAACAAGGGGTGCCATTCCGAGTGTATGTGTAATCTCTCTTTGAAAAAACTGAGAGTGTTTTTTATATTGCTCGAAAAAACCCTCGCGTTTATTTTGCCCAATATACACAGGAGGTAGTAAAACGATATGCACACTGATGAGACAAGGTAGGTTAAAAATAAGAGAGCCAAAATGGGGCAGCCTAAGTTCTGCTCGTTACGGTTGGTGCTGTCATCTTGGTTAGTATGGGGGCCATTCTCCTCTCCACCCTTTTCTATCATCTCTGCGTACGAGTTTTTTTTGTTCAATAGGATGATTATTTCGTGCATGTTGAGTGCCTGATCGTTTGCCTCGTTTGCCTCGTTTGCCTCGTTTGCCCCGTTTGCCTCGTTTGCCTTATCTGCCTCATCTGCCTCCTTTGTCTCATCTGCCTCGTTTGCCTCCTTTGCCGCGCCGCCTCCCCCCCCACTGCTACAATTTGGCCTGTTCATATGGTCCACCCGATCTGTGTGCTCAGTCTGTCCGTCCTTGTCGACACCCCCGTCCTGATGGCTTCTATCAGAAGGGGATTTTTCCTGAGTGTCCCCTTCGTTGTCACTTCTTTTACATATATCATCAAGGACGAGTTTGTCCCCCCCGGAGTGGCACTCTTCTGTCCCATTTTTTTTAACCCCCTTCTTTGCCAGCATGCCATCTCTCCTAAGTGCCTCGCAAACGAGCTTACTCACATGGTCATCAGAAATGATATAAATATACTTGCTCAAATTATACAGTATGAATAGGGCGTCCTGATTTTTTATTTCTTTCGTTTGTCCACTTATAAGGATGGGTCTCCCTCCATAATGAGCCACGTATAGATAGTTACAGCGAATTTCTTCCTTCCCTTTTAACGCACTCGTTTTGTATACGTCATTCGCATCCTGTGTGAAGATTAGCTCGCCTACTATTTGGACCCCTTCGCGGTGGCCCTTCGCAAAGTTACCATTCTGCAAGAAAAAAAGGGGTGGGGTGGTGATGGTAGTGACGGGGGAGAGCTTAACTGATTAGGAGCGAAAAGGATGTTAAGGGAGTGGCTACACCCTGGCGAACTTCCCGCATAGAGTCAACAATGCATTATTTCCACGAGGGTTGAAAAAAAGGAGGACTCGAAATTTTTATTGCTATACACGTTCAGTACGTGCACGTTGGTGTGTTCTTTTTTTTCTTTCCCTACGTGCTTGTGTGTAACGTGGATCACTACGCACGTGTCTTTGGTGCGGACTCCATACAGGTAGTGCTTTAACTTCGCCTTGGTCGCCTCCACTTGTTGTGGGAAAAATATGTTAAGGCAGTTCCTCCGTGGAGGGGAGCCCTTTTCCTGGCTCATTTTTCGGCTCAGCGTTGTGGCTCAACGGTGTCGCGTAACGATCTCGTTCAACGTTGTCGCGCAACGGTGTCGCGCAACTTTGCTGGGATCCCTCCTTTAACCTTCTTGCTTGGGTAGGGCGCTCCTCCTCCTGCTGCTGCACCTGCCCATGAGTGGGGAGCTGCCCAATTCTTGGCATACTCGACAGGCGCACATGAGAGAAGGGGTCTGCTCCTCGATAGGGAAAAAATTTCTCCCTCTTCAAACGGAGCTTCGCCACTTATAGTCTTACTAAGCTTGTCGTGAATAACCGCCTGTTGGTGTTCTTTCACATCCAATTATTTGCACATCGCAAGAAGTGTGACGTTCGGCAGTGAGACCGTGGGTACTAACAGATGTGCAGGTGATTTAATTCTTACTTAGCGTATGTTGGATTGACAAAAAAAAAAAAAAAGCCTTAATTGTGCATCCCCCAAAAGGGTGCCTTCTAAACCTGCACAAATATATTGTGCATTTAGATTGGGGAGGAAATCAGGTAACGTAGATTTTTTTTTTTTTTGCCAGTCCAAGTGTAATAGCGCGCGTAGGCTTGGCGTGGTCATATTTTTTGTTCCACTCTTTAGAATTAACTACTGAGCGTGTAGAGGCTGTTCGCCCCTTTTTTTCAGGTGTGCACTGTGCGAAGTGGGAAAAAAAGAGAAGGAGATAGGTTTCTAGCGGATGGTAATTTCACATGTGGCTCTCTCTTTTTTTTTTTTTTTTTCTGGGGTATGGGCGTAGTTGCCCCGCTTTTTTTTACTTTGGTGCAGCGTTTCCCTTGTCGCCCCGACGCCTTTTTTTTTTTGTCCCTGCGCGGTTGATCACCTCTATAAATGTAATTGCAAAGAATACAAAATGGGAAGAAACGCGGGTGAAGAGAACGAACAAAAAGATATTACACCATAGAGTGAGCGAGGAAGGCTCATGGGGGAGGGGTGGAGAGAGAGCTGTCACTAAACAGATAATGCCCCGGGGTGGGGAGAGAGCTGCCGCTTAACAGATAATGCCCCCGGGTGGAGAGAGAGCTGCCGCTTAACAAACAACGCCCCGTGGTGAAGATGCACAAAAACAAACTAAGTATTGACCTTGTTGGGAAGAGGAAGAACCATGGGAGGCTTATGCGCCTGTCGCAGGGTGGGCTGCCTGCCCACTTGAGGGAATTCGCCACAGGAGGGGGGGTTGAGTCCTCCGCGTTAGGAGCCCTGACGAAGGTGATCGTCGACCCGATGACCCCCTCACACAGACCCAACAGTGACAAAATTTTTTCGGCCTACACAAAAAGCTACATCCATAAGGAGAGCGAACAGACTCTCATTCTTTGTCTAAAGAGACTAAACGAGTTGGAAAGAAATAGGAAGCTTGCAAAGTTATCTCAGTACATATATGAATTGCAAAATGTAGCCAAATCGAAGGTGACGTATAACGTGTTGAAGCAAATAAAGTTAGTTCGCGATTTATTTGAGAAAGTCAACACACAGATAGGAACAGGAACGGAGTCGTTATCCCCTTCGCTCCTCCTTTCCGTGGCCATGAGTTACAAAAACTTACGCCTGAATAAGTATACCTATTTTAAGAACGTCCTGCGTGCTGTGTGTAGCAATATAAGGGTGTATAAGACGAATAAGTTAACCAAACTAGTCGCGTCGGAGGGGCGGGATATCGAATCGAGTGACGACTACAAACACACAGTGGAGTTAATAAAAAAGGCGAACAAACAGCGTAGGAACGAAAGACAAATCAACATGCTAAATGTATATACTAATCTGCTTAACAACAGCACTCTGAGTTATATCCTCTATGCTTACTCCACTATGTTTTGCTCTCCTAATGAGTACATTCTCTATATGTGTAAATATATCCTCTTAAATTCGTGCATGCTGAATCACTTAGACATGCTTTGCATTTTGCACTTTTTGAGAAAAATAAATGTGAAAATTCAGAAGAACGACATTGTGGTATATTCGAATGGGAAGGCATCGATACAAGGTGGAGAGTTGACCAAGTTGGGTAAGGTAGACGTTACGAAAGACGAAGCAGGGTTAAGGAGTAGGGATTGGCACAGCCATGCAGAGAAGAGGGAGAATATTCATGGGGACTATCCCACCGTGGGTGATGGAAAAACTGAATTTCTGGTTAACCACACCAATCAGCAGAAGAATCGACGCGGAAACGACCCGTATGATGAACACAGGAACACTTACTTGAAACTGCTCAGGTGTATAATTCACATCATAAAGAAAAAAAACTCATTTTTGCGAAAAGCCAACCGTCTTAATATCCATTTTGTACAATTTTTACAAACTGAACTTGGTTCCCATCGAAATATTTTACTGCTTTCACAACCGCATAAAGAAGGAAATAAAAAATGCAGAGGTGAAGTCTGTTGCTCTTTATTTACACATTTTGAGTGACATTCAGTTCGACCTTCGTTACTACAAACGCTTGTATAGACACTTGGCTTCCGTTTTTGAGGGTCGGGAGAAGCAGTTCGATCTGCTGTCCGTGTGTTTGTCCTTTTACTCACTTGCAAGGAACAGACACTACGACGAGTCCTTCGTGCGCGCCTGTCTGGAGCTGTTCCGTCGGTATGCGCGTGAGTGGTGTTCACGGCAGTACCAACTTGCCGCGTGAGTGGTTTCCCCAGCAGTGCCAACTTGCCGCGTGAGTGGTTTCCCCAGCAGTGCCAACTTGCCGCGTGAGTGGTTTCCCCAGCAGTGCCATCTTGCCGCGTGAGTGGCTTTCCTTCTTGGGGGTCCGCGTTTGCCACCTATGAGAAGTGCCCCTTCTGTTGACTGCCCCTTCTGTTGACTGCCCCTTCTGTTGACTGCCCCTTCTGTTGACTGCCCCTTCTGTTGACTGCCCCTTCTGCTGACTGCCCCTTCTGCTGACTGCCCCTTCTTCTGATTCCCCCCCCGCAGGCACGCCCACAACCTGAACGACGTAAACATCACGAACGTGATCCACACCATGGGGAAACTAAAAATCGTAGACGAGGACCTGCTGCATAAGTTGTGCGAAGTGGTAACAAGAAGGATAGAAAATATTTCTGCAATAAATCTGAGCCTCATCGTTCTTAGCTTAGCCAAGCTGAAGTATCAAAATGGAGAGTTCTACCTTATGTGTTTACACAAGGGGAAGGAGTTGCTACCCGCCTTCACAGACAAACAGCTAGTTGTATTCACCTACGGATTGGTATTAACTCAGACGTTCGATTATCCTTTCATGGAGACGTTCTTCAGACAGTACATAAAAATTAACAGCGCCTGTAATAGGAAAAGGAGGCAGATGCTGGGGACCATCTGTTATTGCCTATGTTTGGAGAGACCCGCCTTTTTGAATGACTTTCCCCTATCCATTAACACCTTTTTGAGAAAGAATCTCCATTTTGTACAAGACAAACAGGGTGGTAAGATGCACGACGAGATGGCTGTCATTTTGAAACACCTACGTGTAGACCGATTTGAAATTTTGAAGAGAAAAAAACCTTATGTGTTTGATATTTCCATTGGGGGAGGAGAGACAGGAGAACGGGAATTATATGTAGATTTTCTGCTTCCGAGAAAACTCCTCCGCAATTCGGGCAGCCTAAATGGATTCCAGCAAATGAAGAACAGACACATGGCTTTGCTTAATGTGGATTTCTTTCATATGGACGTAGACTCCTACATGGGTCTGCAGTCCATGCAGGAAAAGGTGAATTTTGTTCGTCTCTTCCTGAAGGAGGTCTGCTGCTACAATTTGAACCACCTGGGCGAAGCGGAGAAGGGGAAGAGGCAAGAAATAGTTAGCTTGGTTCGGTTCGGCGAGGAGGCCCCTCAGGTGGGAGGTCATTCCGGTGCTCAGGTTGGAAGTCGTTCCGCTGCTCAGGTTGGAAGTCACTCCGGTGCACAGAGGGACGGCCCGCCCATCAAGAACCGAGACTATCACATCTTCCCCTCGTGCGCGAAAATCCAAAATGCAAAAAAAGGCTTCTACAAAAGTCACCCCGCGAGAGTGAACTACGAAGAGCCATTTAAAAAAAGGAAGCAAATTTTCCTCGACATCGATGAGGGGAAGTTATTCAATCGTAGTGACTTGGATTCAGCGAAGACTTGGACAGATCACATGAAAGCACCCCCGGGGGATACACATGACGGCTCCACTCATTTGGAGCACTCCTCCACGAAAAAGGAGACCTTTATTTTTGGAAAGAAGTGTCACGGGTTAAACAAATACGAGTACGTTGATGAGCACAGTGGTAAGATTATTGTCACGAGGGGGTACGGAGTTGGAAGGTAGGTAGTTAGTACGCTACCTCCCCACATCAACCGTTTGAGAAGCCAAACCGGTTAGGGGCAAATATAACGAGCGAGGTGCAAATGGGAAACCCATAACACCTCTGTGCGAGGGGAGAGAAGGAGGTAACACCCCGCGTTGTTTACGTAAGTAGCATAGAGCTACTCATTTCTGCGTCCCGTTACATCATTGACATAGACCGATCTGTGCACGATATTTGTTGCTTCTACGGATGGGATGAAATCCGCCTTGCTAATCGTCAATTATACTTATTTGGAAGGAGCCTACGGGGTGGGGGTAGGGAGTGAAGGGATAAGTGTGCGAAGCTGAGCACATGGATTGAAGCATCATTTGCTGCTTCTGCGAAGTTGGCTTAGTCTAAAATTCGTCCGCAGTGCTGACCCCACTGCTCACACGTTAGCGGGGCTCTCTTTCTCCTTTCCGTTCCGTTCCTTTGCGTTTCCTTTTTTTTTTTTTTTTCTTTCTTTTTCCATGGCCGTACACGTGGGGTAATCCAGGGTGTAGGTGACGGAACCCTTCATGCGGAACCGCTTCAGAATGCCTTTAATGATGCCAAGTATTAGCACCAGCACGTAGTGAGTAAAGTTGGACTTTTGGTTCGTGTCATTGTCGAGAAGCAAATGGTTTAGGTAAGTGCCTATGTCGTTGTCGATAAGTACATACACCCCTTTTTTGTAAGTCTGTATTTTATCTACATTTTTATTGAACAGAATTACCCACACGTCTCTTCCGATCAGTTTGGCAATGTCCTTAAGGTCATTAAAGTCGTTTTTGTAAATGAGTACTCTCTCGATGAGCTTCCTGCCGATGTCTTTTCCCATGCCCTTTAATTTGCTAGATAAAATACTGGCTAGCTTTTTTTCCTCGGCGCTGCGTGGTGGGTGCGTGGGGCTGTCCTTGCCTGTTCCGCTTGGCTTATTCGCGTTGGGGGAGGCGGTGCGATCTCCTAGCAGGTTTCCATTCGCACCATCGCAAACTGCATCGTTGCGAACCGCATCGTCGCAAACCGCATCATCGCGAACCGCATCGTCGCGAACCCCTCCGCTAATATTACCCTCCTGCAGAGGGGGACTTCCTGACACCTCCTCCTCACCGTAGGGTAACCTCTTCTCTGTTGACCCCCCCCCAACGTTGTCATCGTCAGAAACATCGCTGCTCAATTCTAACTCACTTTTCTGCAATATCTCATTATTCACCTTTATAATTTCGTATATCAACAGTAGCAGGCTCGACTTAGATAACATCCCCTCACTCATGGTTCCTCTGTGGTAGCTTCAGAAGGTGTTTTTGTTCATAGGGAGGTGTGCGTGGCTGGGCTGTCCCGAACGGCATGTTTTGCAAAAAAGGGGAGGGAGTACCCCGTGCGCAAGTTGGCGGGATGCCTTCTGAGGAGCGGCTTTCCGAGGAGCGGCCTTCTGAGGAGAGCCCCTTTTTGGAGTGCCCCTTTTTGGAGTGCCTTCCTAAACGCTCTCTTTCCCGTGCACAGATCGACGTCAAAACGATCCACGCGTGAGTATACACTACAAGTGGAGTGCTGGTTACACTTAGCATCCCACTTTGGTGTTAGGAGAATATGCGTAACGATTTGGTCAAAGCAGGCAGGGGCAAGGTGTGCCCTCTGGGGAAGGACAAACCAAGACGCACCTCACTTCTTAACGTCCGTCGAACGGAAGGGGATCGCACACACGTCACTGTCACTTCTTAACGCTAAACTCGATATTCTCCTTTCCAAAAATGACGTTACTTGTTCAGAACTTTTTTTTTTTTTCCTTCACATATTTCATTCCGGTGTCCTTGTCCTCTCCTCTGTCCTCTATTTTGCAACGACGTAGCGGGACCATTTGAAGGACGTTTCCTTCTGCTTGTTAATCCGTGACGTGATGATTTTTTTTCCCCATCAAGACGAACACCTTAGCGCATTCGTATTTTTCGTACTTTTCGTACTTTTTGTACTTTTCGTATTTCTTGGCGGGATGGGGGCCTCTGCTTCGTGGGCCTATTTATGTTCACTCTGGGGTGGGCACTGTATATCCCCAGCAGAGTGGTAAGAATCAGAAGCAAAATCAACACCGCTTTTGTAGCGAACTGAGAAGGGGAAAAAAAAAAAAATCCTCACTTGTGCATTTTTTTCCCTTACACGTTTGCGCCTTAGTTTACAATTATGAGGAGCACAGAGCGTGCCATTCCGTAGGTGCTTCTTTTCTGGAGGGCGTAGGAAAAAAATGGTGCACTAGCGCGAAGCAGGCGAAGTGGAGATAGCAGAAGGGGGGGCAGCAGAGGCGAAGGCAGTAGAGGCGAAGGCAGTAGAGTCGAAGGCAGCAGAGGCGAAGGCAGTAGAGTCGAAGGCAGCAGAGGCGAAGGCAGTAGAGTCGAAGGCAGCAGAGGCGAAGGCAGTAGAGTCGAAGGCAGCAGCGACATAACATTGACGGGGCAGAGATGCAGAAGTGACGTGGAGGCTAACGTGTTAGAAATTCCCACATAGAAAAGCCCTTCGTGTAAAGTGCAACTGCGCAGTTTAGGCGAATCCCTGAGGAGAAGAAGAACCACAAAATTTACCCCAAAATATAGATAAGCTCACCCCCAAAGGTAGATAAGCCCATCCCCAAAGGTAGATAAGCGCACCCCCAAAGGTAGATAAGCCCCCCCTACTACCATTCCCCTGCAGGCAGTTGTTTGCAAGCTGATGAGCGCGACACGAGAAGAGAGTAATCCCATACGTAGGCATACAAGGATGAATGTAGATCATGCATGCCGTCATACTCCTACAGATAAATAAAACCACCCCCGTGACGAAGTTGGCCCATTTTTTTATTGCTACGTCAGCCACCCGTCCCGTCGCAGCTGTGTTGTCGTGAGGTGTTTCTCTCCTCCTCCTTCCTTTTTCACCTCGGAGACCTCCAAACCGTTTCGTGAAAAGTATGTGTAGTAGATTACCCGATTCATAGAATAAGGCAAAATGAATATCTTCTCTAACAGCTCCAGGTCCAACAAGTCCAAAAAATCCAGAGATGCTAACATGCTAACGTGTAAATATACTAGGAGCTTTAACAAGACTTTCAAGAAGGACATTACATTTATTCAGATTTTGTTTCCATCCTTGACTGTGAAGAGTATCACGACCTCCTTTTTCGTGCTCCTATTTTTTATTTTCTTCTTTTTGAATGTGTGCAACTTTGACCCGCAGGCCCCGCTCTATCTGAGCGAGTAAGGAGAGAGAACTTGCGGCGAGGGGGGGAGACTGCTCCTAGGGAGGGACACTGCTCACCAGGGAGAGATACCGCTCCTAGGGAGGGATACTGCTCACCAGGGAGAGATACCGCTCCTAGGGAGGGACACTGCTCACCAGGGAGAGACACTACTGATGAGTAGCCAAATGGTGGAGACTGACCTTCCTTTTTTTTTTCGTTGCTAGCTTCTTCATACGTGACTATCTTCACATGGCCGATCCCTCCTTTCCCCACCTACAGAACTGTGCTGAAACGATATGGCATGAGCAGAAACTCCGTTACGAACAACTACCAGTATTACAAATTATTGACGGCCACTTTTTTCCACTCCAACGTCTGGAACTTAATCGTGAGGAGAAAGGCGTGCTGACTTGACTGCGCGTCTAGGCATGTGTGCATCTAGGCATCTAGGCATCTAGGCATCTGTGCATCTACCCATCTACGCACCTACCCATCTACCCATCTACCCATCTACCCATCTACCCATCTACCCATCTACCCATCTACCCATCTACCCATCTACCCATCTACCCATCTACCCATCTACCCATCTACCCATCTACGCTTCTTCTCATGAAAGAGCTCAAAGTGGTGAGTCAGAAATTTATTTGCCCCCTCCTGCCCCGTTACAGATTAATGCCTACTACTTCATGAACATAGGGATCATCGTCGAGAAGAGGTAAAAGATGTGCACAGAATGTCTCAAAGCAGTAGCACTGCGGATCGTTATCTAGCAGTTTTGTGCATGTCATCTCTTCCTACCATTCTGCACCTCTCTCACACACACACCCCTTCTATTGCAGCTACGGGAAGGCACAATACATGGCGATAATGCTTCTAAGTGCTCTATGTGGGAACTTCCTCCTCTGTGCTACTTCCAATTGCGGAGAGGTAAGACGAGACTCAGTTCGGTCACTACCATGAACAGGAGAAAATATGCCCTTCCCCCGTTTTAAGCTTCAAAAAGGGAGTTCCCCTCAGAGGGAGAGGGAGAGGGAGAGGGAGTGGGAAAGGGAGTGGGCGTGCCCATTTGTGCGTCTCGAATTTGTTACCCACACACGCCTGCCTGCCTGCCTTTTTTTTTTTTTTTCCGTTCAGATCCACATGGGAATCAGCACCATTCTGTCCGGATTCATGGGCCTCTTTCTGCAGGAAATTGTTGAGCGGTACAAAAATCTGAAGGACAGATGGAGCGTTATTGGGAACTACGTGTAAGTGTGTTGTGTGTCTATGGCGGTTTCTCGTCCACTTTTGATGTTGACAAGCAGTTTTGTACTTTTCACATTTTGGCTAGTCAACCTTTGAGGTGTGTACCCGTCCATTTTTTTTTTTTTTTAACTCCTCAGATTTTCAGTGCTGTCCCTTTATCTGACCATATCGATGTTTCCCTTTAATGGTAAGGACAAGGGAGGGGAGTGCATTCGTTGTTGAGTGTATTCGTTATTGTGTGCATTCGTTGTTGAGTGTATTCGTTATTGTGTGTATTCGTTATTGTGTGTATTCGTTGTTGAGTGCATCCCTTGTTGAGTGCATCCCTTGTTGAGTGCATCCCTTGTTGTGTGCATCCCTTGTTGTGTGCATCCCTTGTTGTGTGCATCCCTTGTTGCTTGAGGCCTTAAGAACCTTTTTTTTTCCCCACCATTTCTTTTTGCGGTGCCGCTTTATTTGCGTCTCCCCGATTCACCTCGCTCCGCTACCCCCACTACCCCCACTTGCAGGAAACATCGTGGGAAACCTGGGGGGAATTTTCGGTGGCTTCTGCTATCCGTACCTCACTAAAAAGGACACCTTCCACGGGTAAGCAAAGGAGGAGTGGCCAACGCATGGCTCCGAGGTCGGCTGTGCCAGCTAGACACATGGCTGCGAAATATGCAGCTGCCACCACAAGTTGGGTGTAACGATGGGAGCTTATTACCCGCTTGAATAATGACTACTCAATTTTGGGATCAACGCTTTACAGGCAGGAGAAGAAAGTGAAACTTACCCTCGTCGTTTTGATGATTCTACTCCTGAGTTCAACTCTGATCAGTTTGATCGTGGCCAAGTGTTAGGTGTCGGACGGGAGACGTGCAGGCCATACGTCTATTTGTCTTAGCTCCACGTCCGTTTCGTTTCTATTTGGCATCGTTCATTTTGAAAGGCGCGTTCACGCGAGAGGTGCTTTCTTTTTTTTTTTTTTTTTTTTTTTTTCCCGCGTAGTCTACTGTTTTGTGTCGTTTTGCAGCTCCACCGTTTTGTGTCCTTTTTTGTGGTGTTTTTTTTTTTTTTCTGTTATCGTGACATGAACGTGATATGCGAAAAAAAAAAAAAAAAAAACCAGTTGAAACGGGGGCAAAAATGAAGTAAACACACATCGAAGTGCTTATCGCACCCCTTCATCGGGTGCGGTATGTTGGCACTTTAATACGCACCGTGTGTGGGAGGCGCGGCAGGGGGCTCATTTTCAGCTGCGTCACTTGCTATGAAGGTGCATCTGTCTACACATGTAGACTTTGGCACCTTCAGCGCAGAGGAGCGCCGGGAGGGAAGCACCGATAAGTTGCCGCTACACAGTGCACCGATAAGTTGCCGCTACACAGTGCACCGATGAGTTGCCGCTAACCAGTGCACCGATACGTTGCCGCTAACCAGGGCACCGATTTGAGCCCCCTCAGTTGATGAGCGCGAAGGCCTTCTGCGTGTGCTCGCGCACGAAGGCAATAGACTTGTCGTAGAGCTCCTGCTCCTCCTGAGTGAGCGCGAATTCGATTGGCTTGGCACCACTGCTATTGATTATAGCAGTAGATCCAACATACAAATCGGAGCAGTTGTAAAGACCATTCAGGTAAACAGCACAAGTATACAGCTGACTCTCATTGTACAAATAAGATTTAACCATTTTCACAATAGCAGCAGCAGGAGAAAAAGTAGCAGAGGATTTAGATAGCTTAATAATTTCTGCACCCATATCTCTTGTCTTTTTAATAAGGTCATTAATTTCTTCATTCGTTATGAGTCCTTTTTTTACAAACTCTGATAAGGGGATGCCTGAAACTGAACAGTACCTAACCAAAGGAACCATCAGATCTCCATGTCCTCCCAATAACACCTGACTGACGTTTTCTGGAGCCACGTTGAGCTTTTCTGCCAAGAGAGACCTAAAACGAGAGGTATCCAAAATGCCAGCCATTCCGCAAATCTGCTGATGTGGTAATCCACTATATTTTTGAAAAACATTCACCATAATATCAAGCGGATTACTAACACATATGACAAAGGCATTTGGGCTGTATTGCTTCACTGACTCGGCAACACTTTTCATTATTTTCCCATTTATCCCTATCAGATCTTCTCTAGTCATTCCTTCTTTCCTTTGCACACCTGCTGTTATTACAATTACATCAGAGTCTTTAATATCCTCTACGTTATTGCTTCCCAGTATTTTTTTGTTCACTCCTACGATGGTACTAAAGTGTTTCAAATCCAGACTCTTCCCCTGAGGTACACCTTGCATTACATCGTAAAGAACAATATCTCCTATATTTTCCATTAAAATCAGTTGGCCCACAATGGCTCCAATCTGTCCGCTTCCTACCATGGAAATTTTTGGCATCTTGTTCAACTGGGGTGTAAAAT
>NC_020404.1:1317165-1322343 GCF_000321355.1 Plasmodium cynomolgi strain B
TAGTGTTATTTCGCTTGACAGGGTTGTTTCGCATGACAAGGCTGTTTCGCATGACAAGGTTGTTTCGCATGACAAGGTTGTTTCACATGACAAGTTTTTTTGCGTGACAAAGTCATTTTGCAGAGAAGGCTCTTCCTTTTCGCCGGTACTTTTTGTTTTCACCATCATTTTTTAAAGCACACTTACACCGCTGAGCCGACCAGTGACCACAATCGCGGCCCTTTGAAGAGGGGGTGTGCCATCTCTCCACCCCAGCGCGGCAGCTCTCCGCCCCACCGTGGCAGCTCTCCACTCCAATGTGGCAGCTCTCCTCCCCAACGTGGCAGTTTATTTTATTTTATTTTACGTACGCACTTGTGACCGTTTGGCAAAGAGCCAAAACGGAGTCAAAGAAGAGGTGATAAAATTGCCATCATGGGTGCATAATATAGCAGCACATATTCGTGCACTTAAAAAAAAAAACTTGAGTGAAAATATTCTCTTCGAAAAGTGAACTTGCGCGCTTCCTGCATGATCATCCCTTTTAGGATATTCATGCGATCATTTTTCTTTTCTTTTTTCCATTGTTCCATTTTTTCATTTTTCCATTTTTTCATTTTTCTACTTTTCTACTTTTCTACGTTTCCATTTTTCCATTTTTCCATTTTTCCATTTTTCTACTTTTCCATTTTTCTACTTTTCCATTTTTCCATCAAAACAAAATGTAGCATGTAGGGACAGGGGAGGGGGGAAACAAATTCCCCTTTCGAGAGTGCCCCTCCCCCTAGGGCTACTCCGCCCAACGGTTGTACATATGACTACGGGGCACATAAAATGGTTCGTCCTCAGTTGCTTGACACAATAAGCATGTCGCATCCTAACGGGTTAAGCTTAGAAGTGGACTAATGAAATCCCGAAAGGGAAAAAAGAAAAAAAGAAAAAAAAAAAAAAAAAAAAAAAGGTACACCCGTTTTGCGAAGTGGAGAGGGGAGCCTCCATCTACACGTCTTACAGGTATCTTCAACGTAACGGTATTTTTATTGTTTTTTTTTTTTTTTTTTCTGTTCCCAGAGTACATCATTAAAATGGCCAGAAAATGCAACTTCGCGACGAAAGGAGTAGAGCAAAGGATCTACTTCTGTTCGGTCTATGTCTTTGTCTACGCCACGTTGTGCTGGACATTATGGCGTTGCATGGCAAGTTTTTTTTTTTTTTTTTTTTATTAAATAAAATGGCTAGTTGAAAAAAAAAAAAAAAAAAAAAAAAAAAAGTACAACCGAATAATTCTACTCGTCGAACATCCGCAATTTGGCGGAAGGTAGGATGAGCAACTCCCTCGTCGAACTTTTAATTTTTTTTTTCCACCTTAGAATCACTCTGGAGTTGCGTTTTTACGACGAAATATGCGTCAAATTTTCGCCACTTTTGCGATTTGCAACTTGGCAACCCTTCATTTGCTGCTTCGGAAAAAGGGAAAAAAACAATCGGGCGGCGTAAAGCCAACCAATTGTTGCCATGCATTTGTAGCCATGCATTTATAGCTTCGCATTTATAGCTGTGCATTTATAGCCGCGCATTTACAGCAGCGCATTTATAGCTGCGCATTTATAGCCAATTTCCAACAGATGCAAACAAAGTCAGAGGCGATTCGCAGCTGGGCATGCCGACAAAGGTGGGGAGCGACAACAAGTTCACCTCCCCCCTTCGAGTCACCCCAATTTTGCAATCTACACCTGTGTCGACGCACACACTCGTAGGAGCGTGCGCGCAGTGGCATATCGGAAGCCGCCACCCCCTGCCGCCACCCCCTGCCGCCATCCCCCCCTGCCGCGCCTACCCCGCAAGATGCATGCGTATGCCCTGTTGGCCCTGCTCGTCGGGTACGTGGCAGCCGCGGGGGTGGTAGGGTGGAGGTTGCTAAGGACATACAGCCACAAAGACGAGAGAAACAACGTTGCAAATACAACTGTAAAGCTTTTCATCATCATGGGGTACATACACTGCATGGGGTTGATAATCCTCTTGCCAGCAGTGGCCCAAATTGACTCCTTCCCCAAAGTGAAGGATCATTTCAACTCCACGCAGATGTGCAGAATAATGTACGCCATTTTAGGGAGTTACATATTCATCATAACTCCATGTTTAGCAGTGGTCTACTCGCAAAGAGGAGAGGTCTCCAACACCGACCAGTGTGCAAATCGATTAAACAAACGAATTAGCACTCGCTGGAGGAGTTACTTCAGTAACATGTGTACACATACGACAAGTACCATTTGCAAAAATGTACTCCTCATATGGATACTCTCCATTTCGTTGTCATGTTGCCTTTTTTTTTTAACCTACTTGTGTTTTCAAAAAATCAGCTTGTCTTTAAATGCGGATGGTTGTGCATCGTGGTACCCCTACTTAGAAGAAACGAACAGAAAGAAATTACTTTCATTAAATTTGAGGAATCATGAGAGCTGCAAAAACGTGGGGGAGGATAACATACGAATTGACTTTAACGTAAATTTTAATGACTATGTGGTTATGTGTGTCTCCTTGATGGGTTCTATCGGCTTCGCTGTTTATGGGGGCGTCGGATTGGTGTCCCTTCCACTTGGTTTATTGTATTCCGCCGTGAGTCGTTATCGGGGGGGAGTAGCCAATCGTGTCGTCGAAGTTAAGAACGCGGTCTTGACCAACCGTGTGGACGAACGGAGGGAAGCCCTATTCAAGCAAGAACTCACTCGAATCAACAGAAAGGCAGAAAATTTTTTACAGATTACCCAAGAGGTGGAACTCAAGAGAGAGGAAATAGGCAAGTCGAATTATTTCAAGTCCCTTTTTCAAAACATCCAGCACAGACGAGAGAAAAGAATTCTTAACTACATGGTGCACAGGCTACAACTCGACTATGAAAGATCGGTGCACCGTTATAACAACCCGACAAGTGCAGCATCTTCTATTGGTCCCCTCCTCCTGGGTTTTTTTTTTTTACTCGCTAGTGTGACTATCTTTTTCCACATCTGCTTATGCATCCTGGGGGGACCTACCGGACAGGGCAAGTTGCTGCGTTGGTGGCCTTTCCACTGGGACTCTTCGCAGGAGGTACGTAGGGAGAGGGGTTCATTCCAACACGCCTTCCTCTATGGAAAGCTCTTCAGTATGTTATTATCAGTACACAGGGCTAGGATCCGTTGCCACCATTAGGCACCCCCACCCACCCCTACTGGTAATGAACCCTAACCGTGACTAATTTTTTTTTTTTTATCTCTACCCCCCCCTTACTACCACACCACTCTGCAGCTGCACCCGCGGAAGAACTCACTTTCTTTTTCGCTGCTGGTGATTTACCCCCTGGTGATGTCCTACCTTCTCGTTTGCGCCTTTTTCGGCTTTTCCTACATCTGCCACAAGGTGAGAGAGTTGCTCGATTGGTTCATGCACGCAGAGGAAAGGAAAGCTTTTTTCATTTTGCGTGCATGTGTATGTGATGCATGTTGGGGTGGCGAGTGGGGTTATTTCCTCGATGGCACTCCATGTCCTTTGCGACGTGCCGCCTTTTTCCAGAGCGTCATTCCCTCATGAGTCATCCCCCCATGCGTCATTTTCCCATGTGACATTCCCCCATGTGACGTTCCCCCATTTTTTACAAGCTAAAGCTGGGACTTCTTTTGGCCCTGGAGAGGAAGAGCACCTACCTGGACACCATCCTGCTGAACACGTGTCTCCTCATGTTTATGTCCTCCGGGGCGGCCCTAATCTCACTGGTAAGATCGGCAAGGAGAGAGATTCCCCGAGCGAGTTCGAAGCAAGCGGACGTTGTTTCCCCTCCTCGGCGTTGCTCCTCAAGCGGCCAGGCGCCAAATTATGGCACATCAGGGGGGTACACACCAAAGGGCTTCACGCCGAACGGATTTGGCCAAACGGATTTCCACCCAACGGATTACTCTCCACTAACGTTCCTCTTCTGTGTTTGCCCTCCCCTGCCCGCAGAGACTCTTCCCCGCGTATGCAAAGCAGACATACGCATTCACCTTTTTCGATTTGGCCCTGAAGAACCTTAGCTGCATCGGGTGATACGAGCGGACCGCGTTTTAAACTTGCCACTGGGAGTGGAAGCGGGAGTGGGAGTGGGAGTGGGACTAGGACTAGGACTGAGACTGAGACTGGGACTAGGACTGAGACTGACACTGACACTGACACTGGGACTGCCCCGACGGCGGGCTCCTGACATCGAACAGGAGCGTCCCCTCGACACTTTCACGTAGCACTTTTCACCCTTTTGCAAATCAACCCCATTTTTACATTTGCTCACCCCACAGAGTCCTATACGCAAGGAACGGCTTGCTTTTTCTAATTCTACTGACCTCTGTACTAACCGTCCTCCTGTTTTTCGTGCCAAAGAAGAGCGGCTTGTTTTCGGTGTTCATGCCGGCCACCTTTCGGAAGATTCTAAATCAACAGGAGAAAGAAGAATCGGGTGTGGACTCGGACATGGAGTTGGACGGACAGTTAGATGTCGATATAGAAAGCAACCCTACGTTGAGAACTGCTGGCAAGGTCCCCACAAGAAATAAAAATCTATTTAAATGAACCGCTCAGCATGTGGATGGGCTGGAAAAGAACTACTCATGATCTGCTACACATGAAGAAGACAATCCAATCGAAAGAGTGTGTCTCCCCAACCACAGAGCTACGTCAAATCCGACGTTTTTACGACATTTGGCGAATCAGCATTTCTATTTTATTATCATATTTGTTGCACCATCTTTTGGATGGCACGGCCGAGAGAGTGATGGTGCATTAATTGTGCACCCGAGGAGGGGAGAGGTACCAACGAGGGAAGACACGCCATCTCTCATGTCCACGCATTTTCGTGTTTACTCGGATGAGCAGCAAAGTCCCCTCAAACATACGAAGCATATTTTTGCAAATTGGACACCTGTGTAAAGGCCACCCCCCACAACAGTTACAATGCATCTTTGCATGTAAAAAAAAAGCACATGTTGGGTTTCCCCTCCTCCCATGTTTACTTTACATCGCGGGGACACGTCCTGCATTCTCATTTGTATTTACTCTCCTCCTCCGCCGCCCTTGCCCTGTTACCATTCAACCTTCATCCTTTGTTGACCATTTTGTGGGCTTTCTCATTTTGCCCAATCTCCCGCTCCTACGGGATTCGATTCACATTTTCGCTTCAAATTTAAAGCGTTA
>NC_020404.1:1322373-1337671 GCF_000321355.1 Plasmodium cynomolgi strain B
AATTTTATGGCGTTTTTAAGAGCGTTTCGTTTCTACGCATTTGTTTTTCTGTTCGGAGTTGCTCCTGCGCTCGGCAGGCCATATGAAACGTGAGGAGAAGGCACGCACACAGAGAAGTACTTTGCGTGGAAAAATGGGAAAAATGAAAAATATCAACACTGGCGATAGTGGTAGGGTTAGCAGTGTTATGGGAGATTTTCCGTCTTCCGTTCGTCTTCTGTTCCTCTTCTTTTTTGTTCCTCTTCTTTTCTGTTCCTCTTTTCTTCTTTTCCTTTTTTCCTTTTTCCCCCTTCTGTCCGCTCAAGCCACCAGTATGCATTGTCCCCCAACTGCCTTAATTTTCTTCTCGGCCACTGACGAAAAGTACCTGGCCTTGACGACAATGGGCTGGTTGTGCTTGAGCTTTCCATTTCCGAGGACCTTAAAGAAGCCCTTTCTGGTCACGTCTATCACTGGGGCGATGTTCTTATTTTCGAAAAATTCTTTTTTCTTTTCCTCCGGTAGGAGTCCCCACAGTTTGTCCACGTTTATGGTGGGACAGAACTTGCGGTTTTTGAGGAGGTTGAAGTGTCTCATACCGACCTGGGGGGGAAAACGGGGGGGGGCGCTCGCGTTTGCACAAGAGCAGAGGAGTACATTTGCGCAAGAGCACACTGGCACTATCACTCTCGTGCTATCACTCTCGTGCTATCACTCTCGCACTTGCACACTCGCGCTGCCACGCTCGCTGCCACTCTCGCGCGCGACTCACCTTTCCAAAGTAACCCGGGTGATACTTGTCAAAGTTGATTCTCATGTGGTGCATACCACCAGCCTTTCCCCTTCCACCGGGGTGCTTTCTGTGCTTGCCAATACGACCATGACCGGCGGACACGTGTCCTCTCTTTTTCCTGTTTTTCTTAAATCGCGTTGCCATTTTGTGCTAACTGCTCGGGGGATGAAAAAAAAAAAATGAGGGAAGGCGCGCATATAGGGGTGTTTCTATTTTCTTCACATGGGGAGAAGGGGCTTCCTCGTCCCATGGCATCCCATAATGTTCGTTAAACACTTCTGGCCAAGGGGGAATGTCCCCTCCTACCGCTATTTGCTTTGTGGTGGCCTCTCTTTTTATATACATTTTTCTTTGGCTTTTTTATTTTATTTTATTATTTTTTTTCTTTTTTGCTATGCGGGATGCTTGCTCCCCATTTTGAGGCCCACTCCTTTTTCCCGTTGGGCATACTTTCAAAATGGGCTGCTTCTTCCCCCGCCTCTCTCCCTCAGGCGACTGCAAAACGTCACCTTTATTAGTTCCCTTGACGAGGGGCACAACAACTTACCTGTTACGTTGGTTGTTTCACTTCTGTGGGGTTGGTTGAAATTTCACGCTTTTGTGTTTTTCTGCGTTTTTTCGCGTTCCCCGCAAGGGAGATTATATGCTACGTAAATAATTTTTCACACAAGAAGTTCTTTTTCCCCAAACGTTTGCTATTCTTTTTAGCTGCTGCGAAATGGGATGGGATTTCCTGCAATTGTTGAGTTTATTTTTTTCCGCTAGCTGTTGAGATGTTATCGATTAACGGTCATCTATTATCTGTTATCGGTTATCTGTTTTTTTTTTTTTTTACGTCCCTGCAATTCGCCGCATTTTGGCAAGCCGCTTCTTCCTCTTCTTGCTTGTCGCTTCTTTCTCTGCTCCCCGCGGGCACAACTCCGCCACATGGTGTATCTATGCTTGCGCGTATGCTCTTGTGCTTAAGCGTGGCAGAATGGGAGGGGGCTTTTTTCCCCGTGGCCGGCCATTTTTCTCGCCCCCCGCGGGTACTTCCCGCAAAATGGTGCCGTAAGGGGTAAATCCCAAAATATCATCACTTCGCACTTCTTCACTATGGAATGGAAGTGAAAGGTAAAATGAGGGAAGCATTATTCCTCGTGGGGAGAAACAAAATCGACGGTCACCCCCAAGGCACGTTATTTGGCCCTTTCATATCACAAAGAAGGGTTCCACTTAAAAAAAAAAAAAATGAACAGGTAACACTTGTTAAGATAAATCATTCCGTTATGCCCTTCCCCCACAAGGGTTTCGTATGCTTCCATTTTTTTTCCCCCCAAAATGGGTTTCTTAAAAAGATGTTTATACAAAAAAAAAAAAGTAGTCTCGCTTCGTACCCCCCCTACGTAGGCCATTCTGTACAAATAATAAATAACATGACAATGCCAGTTTGGAAAAAAATCCAAATGAACAACCCTCCGTTTGTCAGCAAATACAACAGCGGCGCATGTTATTTGTCCCCTCCAAATGTTGCAGCTGTTTGAAAAAAATTACCTGAACAAGCTAGCAAAAAAAAAAAAAAAAAAAAAAAATTCCATATGGTGAGTTTATCCCCTCATACGAAATAGTCCCACGTGCATATACACACTTATTAACCTTTTTAAAACATAACGGAGGGTGAGACGCCCTTAACAACATTTGTGGCGTATCCTCATGTATGTGACCGAACTAGAATGGGAAACCATCCTACGATTGCAAGCAGCATGCGCAATTGCCACATTTTGTTGAATGGTACGGATAAACCACCGTCACCCCCCCAAAAACACGTTGTAAATGCCCCAGAGCGGTGGTGAGCATTTTGGGAAACAAAGATCTGCCTGTTGCTGCTCCGGATGTTTCTTTCCTTTACATATTCACGCATATAAAATGTTTGGGAAAGTCGGACGAACTTCACACATTTCGCGAATCCAGGTGCCCATTAAAGCGACATTGTTTAACCCTGCCATAATGAGACGTATAACTGGAATGGAAAAAATAATTCCTCGTAACGTGCACCTTTTGATGAGAGCGCCAAGATGGCAACGTCAATTGGGATTTATAAAGAGGGGGTTTATGTCTACCTTTTTGGGGGAGGTAAAAAAAAAAAATCGCGAAATGGTCACTCTGTTTTGAGGTAAATCGAATGGGATATTGTTTTGGGGTTACTTTGCCATGTTAATTTTTTTTTTTTTTTTTATCTTTCGCACTGCAGAAGTTGCTCCATTCTGACAACGCCCTCTCCACCTCCTTTTTCCAGAGCTGCATTTTGGAAAAAAGGGGAGGAAGTGTCTATTCTTCCCAACCATAAGCAAAATGTTTTTTCGTAACGGTGAGTAGCTGTCGGAATGGGCAAAGAAGAACAGCCCTTCAAAGCGAAAAAAAAAAAAAAAAAAAAAAAAGAACCCATTCCGCACACAAACGGAATGCTCCGTCCATATTTTGCACAACGAAGAAATATGAAAAATGGAAAAGCTTCTTCCGTGCCAATTGATAATATTCTTTACCCCTTCCCACACCCTTTGTCCATCCACCAATTGGTATGTGCATTTTTGTAACATTCCATAGGGTTTTTTTTTTTTTTTTTTGTTTTTTTCTGTTTTGTTTTCCTGCCCCCTTGCGCTTGTATGCATGGGTGGAAGGGATATACGTATGGCATCCATGGGGGGATGGGCGGTATTATGTCCCTCTGAACAAATGCCTGCTGGTACACCCGTACCAACCACTCTGTTGTATTACGCGCAGCGCGACCATTCAACGCATCCATTGCTTGGTGTTTCGGGAGCATACATCACTTTACATCCTATAACAATTTCTGGCGCTACTATATGAATAAGAAGAAGAAAAAAAAAAAAAAAAAAACTCTTCCAATAATCCGTTTTGGTCATTTTTTAGTGTAAGCGCTTACGCATGGGTGCCCGTATATGAACAAACGGGCGGTCGGGAATTGCCGATCTTTTTTTTTCTCTTCCCTTATCATTTTCTCGGCGCCATCATTTAATAACTTTATGTAACGGCCACAAGTTTCAAGTTGCGTGAACGATTGTCAACCCTAGTAACGGTAGTAATAGTAATAATAATAATAATATTTTTTTTTTTTTGCAAAAAGGGAAGCTACGACAAAGGTTCGTTGTTCATATTTTGCACTTGCCAGTTTTGGCTGATCTGGCGATTTCTCCTCCCCTCTCTTTTGTTGCCCCACCGCTCTACCGCTCAAGTACTCCACTACTCCGCTACTCCGCGGCTTCCCCGTTCCGCCGCTCCATTCTTCTTTCTCCGTAACCGCGCTCGCTGCGGCACTGTAGGTTCCATTTCTTTTTGAAGCTTCCCCCGTGTGGCGTTCGCAATGGGTAAGTTATGCGCCGTGGGCAGGTGACCCTAGAAAAGGCGAGCGATCGATATGGACTCTCCACCTTGATAGGGGAGTATTGTGGACACACTCTCCCCTCTCTACTCACATAAGGCATTTGTATAATACTTCTGCGGCATTCGTATAATACCTGTGCGGCATGCGTATAATACCTCTGCGACATGCATATAACACCTCTGCTCATGAGTGTACACCCCCGCTTGCACTCCCTGCGCGCAGATAAAGGAAACAGCGAAGTGGACGATTGGACAGAGTGGCTAAACGACGAGGAGGAAAAAAGAGAAGATTTTAATCTCGACTCAACAGGGAAGGATGAAGCATTGAAGAAAAAAATTTTACAAAACAATGTGGACGACATAGCAGACTTTCTAGGAATAGACGATGACGATGATGAGAAAAAAAAAAAAAAAAAAAAAAATGAACAGAGTGATGCTCCAGCTAAAAGTAAACAGCAAGAAAAAATTATAACCCTAGAGAGTACCCCCCTAAACTCGATAAAGGACTGTGAAACGTTGGGAGAAATATTGGCAGCGAGAATACACGAAAGTAAAGCCAAGAGTGTAGCGATAGAAAGGCTACTCTCCATTATCCTTCCTGCATGCGAAGTGAAGTTGGAGGATAAAGAACTGCAAAGTATTAACAGGAAGATCCAAGAACTTATCGAAAAGAGGGAGAAGAAAAAAAGGTATGCTCTCATAAATAAAAAAAAGCCCAATGAGGTCAAGAACGCTCTTAAGAATTACAAGGACGAGGTCGACATGATTTATGGGGACTTGTCTTACGACGAGGAGGATTACGAGAATGAGGACGCGGAGGAGTTCGCCGAGGAGTTCTAGCGCGTTTTCAGGTTGCAGCGCGGAGGTTTTGCTTCTCCCCGCGGTTGGTTTTGCTTCTCCCCGCGTCTGGTTCCGCTTCTCCCCGCGTCTGGTTCCGCTTCTCCCCGCGTCTGGTTCCGCATCTCCTCGCTGTTGCTTCCGCTTCTCCCCGCTATCGGTCCTACTTCTACCCCCTTTTATATATGCCCTTTTTTCCCCCTCCCACCCCTAACCTTTTTGTTAAAAAAAAAACTAATTAAAAGCTGATAAATTAATGTGCAATTTGGTTGATTCGCGGACGAGCGAAGCGTGACTGATCAGACAAGCGCAACGTGACTGATCGGACGGGCGCAGCGTGACTGATCGGACGAACCAACTCGTAAAAGCTAACCGCCTCGGCTTCGCAGCATTCACGATGAAAAGCATAGGGTAACAAAAAAAAAAAGAAAAAAAAACAAAACGAAAAAGAAAAAAAAAACTGTGCAGTGGTGAGGAGTTACTCACACCTGCTGCGCAGGACAAGTCGCGCTGGGGAAGTACCTGCGTGTTAACTCAAACGCGATGAACTGCCTTCGCTCCTCGGGAGAAAGCTCCCTCCACTGGTGGAGATTAATCGAGAAGCACTTAATATTTAACTTGGCTAGATGGTTGCGTTTCATGTTAGAGTAAATATCAAAGGAGTTATCGCACAAGTGATTCCTATCCGTGTCAAAAAAAATAACCATTTTTTGAGACTCCGTTTCTGGGCTCCCCTCTTTTTTAAGATCAAAGTAGATATGACTAAGGTAGTAGCTAAGTACCACTCTGTTCTTTCTCAAATTTTTTATAAAGAAACCGTTTCCACTCATCTGAAGTAACATTGCATGCAGATTATCTACTTGTTCACTTAACTCCTGTGCGTACTCTGGTGGGTTCTGTTCATGCTCCACCTCCATACTGGTTTGTATCTTTCGTATGGCGTTTTGTAGCATAGTTCGGCGTGTGTGCTGATCTGACTCCTGTACTTCTACTTCGTTATCGAAGTTGAGATTTTTGTGACTCGTTCTCTCAGTGTCCACTCCACCCCCTTCTGTTGATTTTCCCGTAGAGGAGTCTTTTTCCCCTCCCCCCGAGAAGGTAGACAGAGCGGTCTCCCACTGCCTACCGGATAGTGCACTCGGGAAGGACTGCATCAAACTGACATAAATCTGAAACAGCTTAACCCTTTCATCCTCATTCGATGCTTCAAATTTATGGACGTTAAAGAGGTGGTCCAACATGCACACGTATGAGTCCGTGTTTGCTACGTGTAGATTCAAGTACGTTAATAAGTAAATCAGAAGGAGGAGATCCTTTGAGTCTAGGGAATAGAATTTTGCACAGAAGTGTTTCTCCAACGATGAGAGCATACATAGGGGGAAGTTGAAACACTTCTGTTCCTTCAAAGTCGCTATGGAGAGTAACAGAGTTAGGCAGCTAGCCAACGGTAGTTCCTCAATAAGGTTGTAAATAAACGTATTCAGCTTTTCAAAGAGGTAATAATTTTCACATCGTAGAGAGGCATAGGCCAGGTAGATATTAATGAGTTTCTTCGCTGCATCAATTTTGATCTGCTTGTCGAGGTCGTGGTGGGAGTTTAGGAGGTGCACAATTTCGGTGCCCACTCGGTGCATGAGGGGGACGTTCCTCACGTTTGCGTTGTGGAGGGCGGCGCACAGGAGGTGGTAGCAGTCCAGGGGTAAGGGGCGGGCTCCGTCGCTGTGCAAGTCGCTGTGTAAGTCGCAGTGTAAGTCGCTCGGTACGTCGCTCGGCACGTCGCTGGGTAAGTCGCTCGATAAATGGCCGGGCAAATCTCGCGGCGTGCACCCCTCAGACGTGACATCCCCCCCAGCGAGGAAGTCCAAAACGACCTGCACAAAATTACTCGCAAAGGTAGCGAACAGTGAATCCGTTTCCTCCCCCACTCGCAAGTTCTTAATACTAGTAACGATAAAAAAAAACTGAAAAAATTTATTTACGTCTTCTTCAAAGAAACCTTGCAAGTAGGACTTCTCCTGTACAGTTAATAAAAAATCTTGAAGTAGCATCTGAGGCATGAACTGTATTTTTGAGAAGCACAAGGCAAAGAGGAACATCTCATGGATGTTAAAGGATGGCATTTTTAACTTGAAGTAACTGAGGAGGTTTAAAAATGTGGGACATTCCCATATGTTAGTCTTCGCATCGGAGGAGCCGTCCGCTTCTCTGCTCAGAACGAGAATCCTGTTTAGTAAGTGGAGAAATTTATACGCGTCTACCTCTTTCGGCGCTGCTTTTGGGACGCCCCCCTCATCACCCATTCCCTTCATGTACACGTCGAAATTATTTTCCTTTAAAATTTGATCCACTAGTTTTATGGTTTTCTCCAGCTCATCTTCCGACCGGTTCGTCCTCTGCTGCGTTTGCGTCCTCTGCTGCGTTTGCATCCTCTGCTGCGTTTGCGCAGTGGTGACGTTCCTGTAGGGGTGAAAATTCGGGTTGGCGAGGGTCCTCACCGTGGTTATTCTGTTAGCCCATCGCCTCCGCAGCAGCAGGTGGGGTGGCCCCCGGAGGGAGAGAGGAACCCTCATTGTTGTCCTTCGCGCTGTAAACACCTCCGACAATGAGAACGACACGGGAGTATATTAGGGGGCCTCGCTAAATGGGGATGACTTCAAACGAGGGGGTAGCCTACAAAGGTAAGCCTCCACGTCGTGACGGATGAAGAGAGCTGCCCAGTGCGAGCTTCAGTTTCGACTGACCCGTTGAGTGGCCCGTTGAGTGAACCGTTGCTTGGCCCGTTGAGTGACCCGTTGAGTGACCCGTTGACGGGACCGTTGCCTGACCCGTTGAGTGACCCCTTGACTGACCCGCCGATTGCTACGCGTTATGCGCTCTGTTGGTCGGAGGGGTCCCCAAAAAAAAAAAAAAATCACAAAAAAGGGGCGGAAAAATGGTGCAACTAGGAAGGGGGGAAATGCCCCCTTGAACGCGCTGCAGAAGAACACCACGGGTTAGCGCACCTGTGACTGTGCAGCGCCAGGTTGGCAGGTAGCCATTTGGGAGAGTGCCGTTCGGGGGAGTACCTTCGGGGGAGTACCTTCGGGAGAGCACCTTCGGGAGAGCCTCCATCCTGCTTCCGCAGCTGGCCATCTGCAGAATACCCCCTCTTCTCAAATGGGTCACCCCCCTATAGGGCGAACCGATGATGGGGTGGGGTCTCCACAATGGCACACAGTTGCAAAGGGGAGATGCAACCCCGTGAGGGGAAAATGTACGAAAAGTGCGTCCCCACCCCATGAGGGAGGGGGGATGTCATCTATTTATGCTTTAAATACCATTTGCGGCATCTCTACCTTTGTGAAACGCCTCTAGTGGGAGGGGGTAGTGGTTCTTCCCAGAGGGTTCCCCCCCATTTTGCTTCCCCACCCGGGGGGGACATACATACAGCGATAGGTAGTGTTTTGTGTAGGGTTGCAAAATGCACGCCGAGGGCAGTGTACAAGGAGGGGGAAAAGGTTATTAATGAGTTATGGAGGGAGAGGTCCGCACTGCTACACAGAAAGGGGAGAAGACTTGCCCGTTTCGGACCTCCTCCCACTTGTAGCTTCACAAAAAGGGAGAAAAAGGGGAGAAAAAAGAGAGAGAAAAAAAAAGGGTAGAAATGTTCCCCTTTGTGACGGTACACATTGGAAGTACCTGAAGTAGAAGCACCTCCAGTTGAAGTACCCCAAGTGGAATAACCCGGCCGGGGAAGCACCTCCAGTTGAAGCACCCAGCCGGTGAAGTACCCCAAGTGGAATAACCCAGCCGGTGAAGCACCCCGCCGGGGAAGCACCTCACGTGGAATCCCCCGGCGCGAGTCAAACGAGGGAACCCGTGAGAGTGCTGCTCTTCTTTTGAACAACATTAACAAACTTGCAGAAGAACAAATTAGAAAAAATTAACAAGACGATAGATGAACGAATTAAGTGGATGGAAGTGCCATCCTCACATATGTCAGAACTGCCATCATTCATGACACACAAGGGGATGTTATACGCTCGGTTAACAGAAAAGAGGGAGGAAATCATGGTGATGAGTGCTAAATTGACAAGGACGAAGGAGACATACTTCACGAGCTGTATATTCTTCCCCTTTTTGTAGTTGAGGAGAATATAGAAGAGGAGGCAGATGGGAATTAGTAAAAAAAATAATACTGCGTAGAGAAGAACCATATGATAGGTCCCTGCTTTCTTTATCTTGGCTAAAAATTTGCACTCGAGGTTGTAGATGGTAGGTCCGAAAATGTGTTTCCGTGTTATGACTAGCTTTTCATCCTTTAAGAGTCCTACATGTGCCGGATTTTTTAGTGCATCTACGAGAAAATCATCCGTTACTTTCCCTTTTGTGGGATCAATTAGATTCTGTTCATACTTTAGCATGTTGTTAGATGCAAGAAGTGTTAGGAGGTTCTCCAATTCGTCTTTCGTAACTGGCTTGCAGATTTCGCTAGCTATTAATGATTCCATAGTTTGTTCTTTGTCAATCGTAAGAGTGACGTCTCCGTTTTGTTTGGTAACCTTTTCTACTCGTCTAATGGTTGTTGCACCGATATCTATGTGTACCGCCTTCTTGGTGCTCTCCGACCTTAGTTCCATTTGGTGCACCTTCCATGAATCGTAACAGATAGATGCCGTAACAAAGGCGAAGCAAACCATGTACAGGAAGAAGCACAACAACACGTTGTAGTGATGGCAAAAGAAATTCACCTCCTTTGATTATTTTTTTTTTTTGGAGAAGATATTTTTTATCTTTTAAAAATGTGTTGTTAGACATAAACGATTTGATTTTCTCAATGCTGTAAATTTTTCTAGCAATCGATTCACACGAAATTTTTTGTTCCCTTGTCTGGGGATGTCTCTCCCCCGATCTGTATGTACCCATTGCATCTATTGTCCCAGTAGTTCCCTTGTGTTCCTCCAAATCAACGCCTACCATATGCTCATTTTGCAGATCCATGATGAGATTGTCATCTGTCTTTATGGAGCACGTGCGACTTTCCCGGATGGGTGCCACGATATTTTGGGCCTTCCTCTGAAAGAAGGGTTCCTTCCTGTGGTTCTCCCCCCCTCTGTGTATTTCTTCCGTTGGGGTTCCTATCGGGATGTGTGTCCCACAGGTGACTCCCTTTCCTGCGGCGCACCTCTGTTGGAAGTGCCCCTGTTGGAGGTGCCCCTGTTTGAAGCCCCCCTGTTTGAAGTCCCCCTGTTTGAAGCCCCCCTGTTGGAGGTCCCCCCTCCAGAGGTCGCGGTTATACTCATTGAAGCTTCCACTGAGGTTATGTCTGACATGCCCTCCTCCACTACTTCCATCGGTGCTGCTGGCACGGCGCCTCTCTCCCACTCCTTCCATAACAGAAGCCACCTCATTCATGCACATGTGTTGGTCCTTCACGTTATTGGAGTAAGCCTTCTTTCGGAAGAGACGCAAAAATTTGTTCTTGTATTTGCTCCTGTACTTTTCTGTGCTTTTTTCATTGCTTTTTTTCGCCTTTATCAGGTCCTTGTTCGGAATGATATTTATTTCTGCTTTTTCTTTGGGAGCGTGGAAATGGCTCAGTGGTTGGTCGTCCCCCTGGTCGGGGTCTCGGAAGGGGTTCCCCCCCCCTGCTGCGTCTGCTCCTGCGTCTGCCCCTGCTTCGTCTGCTGCTCCCCCCGCGTGGTCCTCCTCATGATTGGAGGCAACTCTGTGTTGGTTGCTTCCACCCAAAAGGGGGTCTTCACTTATGTCGCCTTCTTTGATCAACCCCCCCTTTGCGTCTTCTCCGCGAATAACCATCGGGTTATTCTTCCCATTTTCCACATCACCTGTATTTCCTAATAGATTCTCTCCCGAGTGGACTTCCAACCCCCCTGAAAAATGATGCCCCACGATAGGGGTACCCATCCCAGGAGCTCCTCCCAACCCCAGGTGTGCATCTTCATCTTCCAAAATTTTTAAAATATCTTGTTGGTTTCTCATCTGTACCTCTGCATCTGTGTAGTAATCTGCATCATCCTTGTCATGGTCAGGTAAATTAATATGCAAACTATCCATGCATGAATGCTTCATATTATTTTCACAGAAAATATTTCTTTCGTTTCCTACTGTACATGCATTATGAATTGACTGAACTTTTTTTTTTACAAACGTCTCATTCTCTGTGTAATCAAAATAGCTGTAGTTGTTTTCCTCCACATTTATTTTTTCATTTTTTGTGTTATCTATTGATGTCAAATTTTCGATCGATTTTTGTTCCACCAGATTCTCCGTAGAGGAGCTTATTTCTTCGATTGTTTTTTTTTCGTTGTTTTCCGTCTCCATAGTGGTGTCTGACTTCGTTTCACCTTTGTTCGGCTACACCTGTGCAGTGTGAAAAAATATCTACTTCTAACACTCCGGTGCGTAGGGGATGTCTCCTTCCTTATGTGAGGGTATGCCCTTCAGGGAGATGTCTCAAAAGGTGCTGGGGGGTGCCAACCGGGACGGCTCAGGAGGACGCTAAAAAAAAAGTAGCCAAATTGGCAGTCCGGCAAAACTGGCACAACTGATCAAAATTAACGCAGCTGAAAGAGTTGGCGGCCTGTCACAGGTGAGAAAGTTGGCAGCCTGTCACAGCTGGGAAACCTGGCAGCCTGTCACAGATGAAAAAATTGGCAGCATTCCGAGGGGAAAAAAAAATTGTTGTGAAGTGAAGACCGACTTGAGAAAGCTGCCCAGTCGACGTGTGCACCGGTCTGGTTGCAGCACAAAGGGGAAGACAAAAAACTCGAAAAGTTGCAAAAAATGGGAACAACTACACGTGTGTATTTATATGTGCATACGTGGGCAGAAGGGCATCCTTTTTTCTGATTGCCCGAAAAAGAAGTAAACCAATTGCTCATTTATTTTTATTTTTATTTTATATATATATATTTTTTTTTTTCCCCCTTTTGCAACGCCAACTGTTGCACGAGTTAGTGATAACGTCGCCCAGGGGGAGGGGGTGATGGTGGCGCGATTTGCGCGTTGTCCTGCATGCCATTCCTTAGCACTGTGCACGTGTGTGTGAATTTTTTTTTTTTTCCTAAACAGAACGAATGTGTCACCATTTGGTACGTGCGACGAGGGAGACGCATTCGCACTGTAGGCACGCTCTACCATTTTGGCGGCTGTTCTGTGTTTCACGCTCCGTGTTTCACGTTCTGTGTTTCACGTTCTGTGTTTCACGCTCCGTGTTTCACGTTCCGTGTTTCACGCTCCGTGTTTCACGTTCCGTGTTTGGGAGGTATTCCCCTTTGTGTGCATATTTTTTGCGTGTGCTGCGTACTGTGTGGCAATGTCAGGGCAGTCTTTCACTTCCCACATAAGGGGAAGTTGGTGAGTGGGTTAGTGAATGAGTGAGTGGGGGGAGGTTTCTCCCTACCGCAGGGTTGCATGTTTACGTGTGGTGCACACCAGGTGCGCAGTTCTATGGGTGGAATTCTCCCATTTGGCACGCCCGTCGTGTATGCCCCTTTGTTCTCCTCCCATAGCTACGGAGTACGGAGGAACGCGTGTGAGAGGAGGGGGGGGGTTCCTTCCAATTTGACCTTCGCCCAAGTATACGCCGCTCTACACTCCAACGGCGTTTACCCCCACCATGTTCGCGACAAAAAGGGGAAGGAGAAAAAAGGAAAGAGAAAATAGGGGGGAAACAAAAGAGATGATAAAAACGAGATGATAAAAACGAGATGATAAAAAAGAGGTGATAAAAAAGGGGGGAAACAAAAGAGATGATAAAAAAGGGGTGATAAAAACGGGGGGAAACAAAAGAGAGGAGACGAATGAGATATGCCTGGTCCAACCTACTGAGGCGTAGCAAATGTTCCGCGCTGGCAGGTACGGCTACCCCCTCGTCCGAACGGGTTGACGCCACTTCCTACATCCACTCGTAAAGAAATTTACAGTTGGGCCTTTTCTGCACGCGTGTCCCTACGCATGAGGGTTGCCTATTCTGGGTTGCCGCCCCCTGCCCAAACCAGCACGTCTGTGCCTGCCCAGTGCGACACGAACGTAGGAAGGGCGAAGCGGAAGAAGAAGAGGACGAAGAAGAAAAAACCATCACCGGGTGAGTCTCCCTTTCACCAAATGGGCAGCATCGTTCAAATGCACACATGGGAGGATGTCTCCTGGGCACATCCCTTTTTTGCAGACGTAGAAAGCGTGCAGGGATGGCCCGCCCATCATGCTGCAGCGGTGTAACGTTAGCCCTCCAAAATTAAAAAACGAAAAAAAAGTGTTCCCACGTGTATTCCTTTTGTACCCCTGCCTCTGCCTTGCAGGACACAGTCACACACCACTATCTCCAAATTGTGTAATGTTGCACACGGAGCAACTAAATAAAAAAGGAATCATAAAAAAAAAGCTTTCTGTTCTCATTTAGTGGGTAACCCACTTTCAGTTCGCCTTCTCCCAATAGGCAGTATCATAACTCAGGTATTTCAACTCTTAAACTGCTGTCACAACGCACGGTTTGTAATTAAAAAAAAAAAAAAAAAAAAAAAAAAAAAAGAAAAAGAACAAGCGAAGGAACATGCGAAGGAACATGCGAAAGAACAACACGTGGTGATGATGATCATGACGGAGAAAAAAAAAAAAAAAAAAATGAATAGCTTCTAGTGAAGCCTAAAAATGTAAAAAAAAAAAAAAAAAAAAAGGAAAACTAAAGGAAACTAAATAAACATGATACACACAAACCATACTCTCATGTATGCACAACAACAAGCATGGTGTGCCACATGGCCACAAGGACAGAAGTAAAAACTTATGTGTACATGATTATTAAATTTACTTCAACGTTTGCATTTTTTTTTTTTTTTTATAAATATAGTGTATGACCAAAAATGAATATGGAAAATAACTCAAAAAAAAAGGGAAGGAAAGCAAAGGAACATGCGAAAAAAAAAAAAAAAAGAAAAAAAAAAAAAAAAAAAGCCTTTTTTTTTTACTTACATTTTGTAATCATCACGTATGAGGAGGAGAGGAAGGTGTGCGTAAGGGAAACACTCGGAAGAGCATTCCTCCTCCGTCTTCCTCCCCCACACCTACTTTACATGTGTGTACGGATGTATAATTACATGCCCATACACACGTAAAGGCAAAACAATTTCGCGTATGCTGCATATATGTGTTGTATATGGGGAGAAAAATAAAAAACTGAGGTGGGATGAGGAAAGATGCCGATTAAAAAAAAAAATTGGCTCACAAGTAAACTCCAAACTGCATATGTGTTGGTTGCATATGTGTTGATTGCACATGTGTTGGTTGCATGTGTGTGGCCACGTTTGGCATGCAATGTACTTCCTCTGTTCGTAGCGAAGAAGATTTACTCCCATTCTGCACACAAACGATCCAAATGCACAGGAGAGGGTGCAAAACTCACTTTGCTGCGAATCCCTCAACACGGGGAATCGTCGAACGTTTCCACCGAGCAAGGTGCCAAGGAAGTCTTATCCATATGGATGCTCGTCCAACGTGTGTGCTCACATTTGTGCAGGTGACCACATATAGGTAAAATATATGCGCATACGTACAATATACCCGTGTGCCTGTCATGTGTGTGGTTCTTTATTCCATGCGATAAGTGGGTGGTCCGGTCCATCATGTACAGATTTAACACATCGCACTTTGTTCTCTCCTCAACAGTAATGAGGAAACAACAACTTGCGAAGTGGCAACCGACAAGTGTCTCGGAAAAAGCTTGCGATGTGAGTTCTTTATTCTGCCCACGCTTCCAAAAAAATTTGGTCTTCTTCTTACGGTCAATGTGATGCCGAGGCAAAACGTACCTCTCCAAATGTTCTTCCTAACATCACCATTTTGCAAATTTTCCAAAAACACGAGAATTCGTACATACGTACAAGCACAAGTGTGTGTAGCCCACAAGCCGACGTGCATCTGGCTATACGAACTTACACATATGCAACTTAGCCATGTGACGAGACGAGCTGATCGCTCTTCGCGAAAGGAAGCAACAAGGGAAACCTCCCCCCCGCTGCCATACATGTGGGTGTAACGTACGCAAATATATGTGCATACGTTTGGCGCTGTGCAACGTTTGGCGAAGCCGCGCCCTCCCACGCGTACCACGAACGGTCAGAAGCTGCCTCTTGGGTTGCCTTTGTGTTCGCCACTTCGCTGCCGCCTCCTGCGCGAAAATCTTTTCATTCCAGTCGTCATATGATCATTTCTTCACTTTACCTTTCGATTCTCCCATTTTTTGCCTTTCCTTTTCGTTGTAATATATTTTTTTTAAGGCCTTTTTGGCTATTTTTCGTTTTTTTTTTT